>NW_020841097.1:0-2167 GCF_003676395.1 Aethalodelphis obliquidens | reverse complement strand
CCCTTATTTGCCAAGTCCATTATTTTCCAAGTTCTGTCTCTTTTCCTGTGCTTTAAGAGCGACTCCCGTGTACCTTCTGAAATCGGTTTCCAGCAATTCTGCCCCGCATTCAAGTCCTCTTCGCAGCCTTACTTCAGTATAATTTTGGATGATAGCTGTCATTTATAACTCCGCAGGTTTGTGAATTACAGTGTCCCTGAGCTCCTTTCTTCAACTCGATTTCTTGTGAGCTGGCCGCAAAACTGCAGGATCTCTTCAGGCCCTAATCTAGTTCCAGCACGGCACGCAGAGCCTTTGGTTCATTCGTCTACATGGTGGGAAATGAGAGTTCAATTTGCCCGTCCAGACACCTCCAGCTAGTCTCTCATTGGTTCTCCCTATTCCTGTTCATTTTCCGCAGAAATTGCACACTGGGCCAACAGGAAGTTAAAGGCACTGACTCTCCAAGTGGGGAGAGTGTTAGTAAAGCGTCTGGAATGTTGCACCCGAGTACCAGGGGACAAAAACTGAGACATATTTGAACACGTCTCCCGATCACATGGTTGATCATACTCTGGGTTCCACATGCATGTTTTAGCTGAAGGAAGAATCCCTTAAACCTGGAGAGTTGAGACCCGTGGAATGGGTACCATGCAATATGACTTCAAAGGGTCTTCATTTGCTCACCAAACCTCTCCAATCCTATCACTGCTGCGTTTATGTCCCTGTACACACGCTTGATTCTCTTTCGGAGACATAGCAATCCATAGGTTTTCAGATACTTACTAGTCAGGTACATTCTTAGGCGTTTAATATGGGGTGTTGAGTCCATTTCATTGAGCAAGGAGTAGCTCTTGTCTGTTACATATTAGGCTTAAGGAACTTTATCTGTGCTCATTTCAATCTGTGGTTTTATGCAGCACCCCAACTCACCTTTCCCCTTAAGCAAGCATAAGTTGGTTTTCTAAATTTGAGACCCTGTTCTGTTTTGTAATTCAGTTCCTGTGTAGCCAAGTTTACATTCTGTGTATTAGTGATATCTTATGATGTTTCCTTTTCTGTGTGACTTATTTCAGTTAGAATCATCATACCTGAATCCACTCATTATGCTGCTACGGGCCTGATGACATAGATTACATTGCTGAGGGATATTGTATTGTACGTAAGTACCACAACTTCTTTATCCATTTTGCACTTTCTGCGATACTGAACTTGTACCGTAAATGAGGTTCTTTTAAACAGAGCCGTCCCAAACTTTGGGGTGGCTGTGTCTTTTTGATTTTCATTTCCCTAAGCTATAGGACCATAAGTGGAAGTGCCCTAGGCTCTGTTGCTTTGTTTTTTAGATGTTTCAGGAAACACCATACTCTTCTCCCCATCGGCTGTTGGCAATTTACATGCCGCCCATCAGCATAACAAGGCTCCCAGTTCTCCATGGCCTGTCCTGCCTTTCTGGATTTTACACTTTTTTCAGATGGCCCTTTTGACCGGGGGGAAGTGAGACTTCATTGTAGTGCAGATTTCCTTTGCAAGCTTGCTTGGTTGGCCAAAAAGGGCGTATGCGTTTTTTCCTGAATATATTCAGGAAAAAACGCATACGCCCTTTTTGGCCAAGTGCATCATTGTGGACGTTCTGCCTCTTTTCCTATGCTTTCAATGCAATTCCAGTCTACCTCCTGAAATCGGTTTCCTGCAATTCTGCCCTGCTTTCAAGTCCCCTTGGCAGCCTTACTTCAGTATATTTTTGGAGGATAGCTGTCATTTATAAGTCTGCAGGTTTGTGAAATACAGTGCCCCTGAGCTCCTTTCTTCAACTCTCTTTCTTGTGAACTGGCTGCAACACCGCAGGATTGCTTCAGGCCCTAATCTGGTTCCAGCACGGCACGCTGAGCCTTTGGTTAATTCCTCTTCCTGGTGGGAAATGAGAGTTCAATTTGCCCGTCCAGACACCTCCAGCTAGTCTCTCATTGGTTCTCCCTATTCCTGTTCATCTTCCTCAGAAATTGCAAACTGGGCCAAACAGGAGGTTAAAGGCACTGACTCTCCAAGTGGGGAGAGTGTTAGTAAAGCATCTGGAATGTTGCACCCGAGTACCAGGGGACGAAAACTGAGACATATTAGAACACGTCTCCCGATCACATGGTTGATCATACTCTGGGTTCCACATGCATGTTTTAGCTGAAGGAAG
>NW_020841096.1:0-2168 GCF_003676395.1 Aethalodelphis obliquidens | reverse complement strand
GGTAGCGACACAGCGTGCTAAGATGCTGACTTTCTCCTCGAGCAGAGTGACTTCAGGTACGAGGGCGGGCCTCGCAGTGTTCCAAGCACAGTGTTCTCTCATGGCAGCTCACACAAGGGTCATGACAGAGTCTTCCTGGGCACTTCGCACTCACCAGCCATGTTGTCCCGAGGGCGTTCGAGGGCTCTGGAGATGAAGCGCTCCTCAAGGAACGCGCAGTGTGTTGCTGCCCAGCACTCGGCAGGCAGAGAGGTCCTCCGGGGGATCAACCAATGGACCTCGACGTTACTCTGCCGTCCCACAGGTGTCTGGAGGCACTCAGTGATCTCGGAGGGAAAACGATGCACACCCGTGGGACCTAGGAGTCCCCGGACGCATACTTCCTTTAAAATAAAGCGCATAAGCGACTGAGAACTCATGGAAACAGCTGCATGCCTCCCTTTCTGCACGGCTACTCAGGGTCTAACCTGGAGGCGAGTTCTCACGTCGAGGTTCCCTTTTGCTCTAGAGCCTGTCATGCGGACCGTCGCCGAGGCCACGGAAGCCCCTGGATTAGAGACAGCAAACTCATAATTTTCCCCAGAGCATTCTTCCAGGGCTCACTGGCCTGTCGGGAGCCGAGAATGTCAGGTAGCTTCAAGGCAGGCATGAATGCAGCCCTCAAAATGGGAAAGCAGGGCTAGCTCCAGCCAGTCCCAGTTTTCATGGGCACACTCAGCGTACATCCCTGTGGCTTCTAACGAGTCCCAAGAGACACCGGTTACCCTGCGTTTCCTTCCCTGAATCAACTTATCCAAGTAGGGAGTCCCGCATCCGGCGAACTGTCTCCACCGAAGAACGCCGGAGCTGCTCCTCTGGGCCTGGGGCTGCCTGCAGTTTCACAGAAGGAACAGGACTTAAAGTGCTGTAAAAACCCAAGCCGCCGTCCTCTAGGAGGCAAGGTGACTTCGGTCAGGAGGTCCTGGATGGAAGGCGAAGACGAGGGCTCCTCTGAGGGCAGCTCCGATTAGGGCACCACGTAAGACCTCCGCGCCACGTGGGACGTGCCAGAACGGTGTTCGTGAACGTGTGCGAGTGCGGAGGAAACTAAGCTGCTCCAAAGGAGAGGGCAGTGCGTTTCCCTACGCTAGGCCTGCACACAGGGGGCTAGGAAGGGCTACGGGCCTGGATGTTGCTTAGCAGACCCAGGTGCACCTGGGGGTACTCAGTGTTCCTTCCGGGAGCAGGGTGCCCCAGCTAGCCTCCCAGTTGTCCAGAAAGCTGTGCTGCCGTTAAAGGCATGCAGAGCAGAGGCCACTGCTTCCTGAAAGCTGCAGCACGCCTCCGCTTCTGCACGGTGAATCAGGGCCTTCCTTCCAGGCATGGGTTCATGCTGGGTGTGCCGGTAGCGACACACCGTGCTAAGATGCTGACTTTCTCCTCGAGCAGAGTGACTTCAGGTACGAGGGCGGGCTTCGCAGTGTTCCGAGCACAGTGTTCTCTCATGGCAGCTCACACAAGGGCCATGACAGAGTCTTCCTGGGCACTTCGCACTCACCAGCCATGTTGTCCCGAGGGCGTGCGAGGGCTCTGGAGATGTAGCGCTCCTCAAGGAACGCGCAGTGTGTTGCTGCCCAGCACTCGGCAGGCACAGAGGTCCTCCGGGGGATCAACCAATGGACCTCGACGTTGCTCTGCCGGCCCACAGGTGTCTGGAGGCACTCAGTGACCTCGGAGGGAAAACGATGCACACCCGTGGGGCCTAGGAGTCCCCGGATGCGTACTTCCTTTAAAATAAAGCACATAAGCGACTGAGAACTCATGGAAACAGCTGCATGCCTCCCTTTCTGCACGGCTACTCAGGGCCTAAACTGGAGGCGAGTTCTCACGTCGAGGTTCCCTTTCGCTCTAGAGCCTGTCATGCGGACCGCCGCCGCGGCCACGGAAGCCCCTGGTTTAGAGAGAGCAAACATAATTTTCCCCAGAGCATTCTTCCAGGGCTCACTGGCCTGTCAGGAGCCGGGAATGTCAGGTAGCTTCAAGGCAGGCATGAATGCAGCCCTCAAACTGGGAAAGCAGGGCTAGCTCCAGCCTGTACCAGTTTTCATGGGCACACTGAGCGTACATCCCTGTGGCTTCTAACGAGTCCCAAGAGACACCGGTTACCCTGCGTTTCCTTCCCTGAATCA
>NW_020841095.1:0-2168 GCF_003676395.1 Aethalodelphis obliquidens | reverse complement strand
GATGGGTGAGGGTAAGGCTTCTAGGAAAGCTTAGGGTTAGGGTTCGGGCTAGGGTTAGTGTTAGGGGACGGGGACGGTTTAGGGTCCAGGTGAGGGTATGACAACGGTTTAGGGGGAGCGTATGTTTGAGGGTGCGGGTTAGTGTGAGCGTAAGGCTTTGGATTAGGGTTAGTGTTAGGGTAAGGCTTCGGGGAAGGTTTAGGGTTAGGGTTCGTGCTATGGTTAGGGTTCGGGGACGGGGACGGTTTAGGGTCCAGGTGAGGGTACAACAACGCTTTAGGGGGAGCGTACGTGTGAGGGCGTGGGTTAGTGTGAGCGTACGGCTTAGGATTATGGGACGGGTGAGGGTCAGGCTTCAGGGAAGTGTTAGGGATAGGGTTCGGGCTAGGGTTAGGGTTAGGGGATGGGGACGGTTTAGGGTCCAGGTGAGGGTACGACAACGTTTTAGGGGGAGCGTACGTGTGAGGGCGCAGTTAGTGTGAGCGTATGGGTTAGAATTAGGGGACGGGTGAGAGTAAGGCTTCTGGGAAGGCTTATGGTTAGGGTTCGGGCTATGGTTAGGGTTAGGGGACGGGGATGGTTTAGGGTCCAGGTGAGGGTAAGACAACGGTTTAGGGGGAGCGTACGTGTGAGGGCGCGGGTTAGTGTGAGCGTAAGGGTTAGGATTAGGGTTAGTGTTAGGGTAAGGCTTCGGGGAAGGGTTAGGTTTAGGGTTCGGGCCAGTGTTAGTGTTAGGGGACGGGGACGGTTTAGTGTCCAGTTGAGGGTACGACAACGGTTTAGTGGGAGCGTACGTGTGAGGGCGCGGGTTAGTGTTAGCGTACGGGTTAGGATTACGGGACGGGTGAGGGTCAGGCTTCGGGGAAGGGTTAGGGTTAGGGCTCGGGCTAGGGTTAGGGTTAGGGGACGGGGACGGTTTAGGGTCCAGGTGAGGGTACGACAACGGTTTAGGGTGAGCGTACGTGTGAGGGCACGTGTTATTGTTAGCATACAGGTTAGGATTAGGGGACGGGTGAGGGTCAGGCTTAGGGGAAGGGTTAGGGTTTGGATTCGGGCTAGGGTTAGTGTTTGGGACGGGGACGGTTTAGGGTCCAGGTGAGGGTACGACAACGGTTTAGGGTGAGCGTACGTGTGAGGGCACGTGTTATTGTTAGCATACAGGTTAGGATTAGGGGACGGGTGAGGGTAAGGCTTCGGGGAAGGTTTAGTGTTAGGGTTCGGACTAGGGTTAGGGTTAGGGGACGGAAACGGTTTAGGATCCAGGTGAGGGTACGACAAGGGTTTAGGGTGAGCGTACGTGTGAGGGTGTGTTAGTGTTAGCGTATGGGTTACGATTAGGGGACGTGTTAGGATAAGGCTTCGGGTAATGGTCAGGGTTTGGGCTAGGCTTAGGGTTAGGGGACGGGGACGGTTTAGGGCAAAGGTGAGGGTACGGCAACGGTTTAGGGGGAGCGTACGTGTGAGGGTGCGGGTTAGTGTTAGCGTACGGGTAAGGATAAGGGGACGGGTGAGTGTCAGGCTTCGGGGAAGGGTTAGTGTCATGGTTCGGGCTAGGGTTAGGGTTAGGGGACGGGGACTGTTTAGGGTACAGGTTAGGGTACGACAATGGTTTAGGGTGAGCGTACGTGTTAGGGTACGGGTTAGTGTTAGCGTACGGGTTAGGATTAGGGGACGGTTTAGGGTAAGGCTTCGGGTAAGGGTTATGGTTAGGGTTAGGGGACGGGGACGGTTTAGGGTGCAGGTTAGGGTACGACAACACTTTAGGTTGAGCCTACGTGTTACGGTTTGGGTTAGTGTTAGCGTACGGGTTAGGATTAGGGGACGGGTTAGGGTAAGGCTTCGGGTAAGGGTTAGGGTTAGGGTTAGGTCTAGGGTTATGGTTTGGGGATAGGGACGGTTTAGGGTACAGGTTAGGGTACGACATTGGTTTAGGTTGAGCGTTTGTGTTAGGGTACGGGTTAGTGTTAGCATACGGTTTAGGATTAGGGGACGGGTTAGGGTAAGGCTCCGGGTAAAGGTAACGGTTAGGGTAGGTTAGGGTTAGGGTTAGGGGACGTGGATGGTTTCGGGTACAGGATAGGGTATGACTACGGTATAGGGTGAGCGTACGTGTTAGGGTATGGGTTAGTGTTAGCGTACGGTTTAGGATTAGGGGACGGGTTAGTGTA
>NW_020841094.1:0-2172 GCF_003676395.1 Aethalodelphis obliquidens | reverse complement strand
TGACCCAAGATATGATGTATCCTGGAGAATGTTCCACGAGCACTTGAGAAGAATGTGTATTCTGTTGTTTTTGGATGGAATGTCCTATCAATATCAATTAAGTCCATCTTGTTTAATGTGTCATTTAAAGCTTGTGTTTCCTTATTTATTTTCATTTTGGATGATCTGTCCATTGGTGAAAGTGGGGTGTTAACGTCCCCTACTATGATTGTGTTACTGTCACTTTCCCCTTTTATGGCTGCTAGTATTTGCCTTACGTATTGAGATGCTCCTATGTTGGAGTGCATAAATATTTACAGTTGTTATAGCTTCTTCTTGGATTGATCCCTTGATCACTATGTAGTGTCCTTCTTTGTCTCTTCTAATAGTCTTTGTTTTAAAGTCCATTGTGTCGGATATGAGAATTGCTACTCCAGTTTTCTTTTGGTTTGCATTTGCATGGAATATCTTTTTCCATCCCCTAAGTTTCAGTTTGTGTGTGTCCCTAGGTCTGAAGTGGGTCTCTTGTAGACAGCATACATACGGGTCTTGTTTCTGTATCCATTCAGCCAATCTATGTCTTCTGGTTGGAGCATTTAGTCCATTTACATTTAAGGTTATTATTGATATGTATGTTCCTATTACCATTTTCTTAATTGTTTTGGGTTTATTATTGCAGGCCTTTTCTTTCTCTTGTGTTTCCTGCCTAGGGTAGTACCTTTAGCATTTGTTGCAAAGCTGGTTTGGTGGTGCTGAATTCTCTTAGCTATTGCTTGTCTGTCAAGCTATTAATTTCTCCGTCAAATCTGAATAAGATCCTTGGTGGGTAGAGTAATCTTGGTTGTAGGTTTTTCTCCTTCATCACTTTAAATATGTCCTGCCACTCCATTCTGGCTTGCAGGGTCTCTGTTGAATGATCAGCTCTTAACCTTCTGGGGATTCCCTTATGTGTTATTTGTTGTTTTTCCCTTGCTGCTTTTAATATTTGTTCTTTGTATTTAATTTTTGATAACTTGGTTAGTATGTGTCTTGGCCTGTTTCTCCTTGGATTTATCCTGTATGGGGTTCTCTGTGCTTCCTGGACTTATTTCCTTTCCCATATTAGGGAAGTTTTCAATTATAATCTCTTGAAATATTTTCTCAGTCCCTTGCTTTTCCTCTTCTTCTTCTGGGACCCCTATTATTCGAATGTTGGTGTGTTTAATGTTGTCCCAGAGGTCTCTGAGACTGTCCTCAGTTCCTTTCATTCTTTTTTCTTTATTCGGCTCTGCAGTAGTTATTTCTACTATTTTATCTTTCAGGTCACTTATCTGTTCTTCTGCCTCGGTTATTCTGCTATTGATCCCTTCTAGAGAATTTTAAATTTCATTTATTGTGTTGTTCATCACTGTTTGTTTGCTTTTTAGTTCTTCCAAGTCCTTGTTAAATGTTTCTTGTATTTTCTCCATTCTGTTTCCAAGATTTTGGATCATATTTACTATCATCATTCTGAATTCTTTTTCAGGTAGACTGCCTATTTCCTCTTCACTTGTTAGGTCTGGTGGGTTTTTGCCTTGCTCCTTCATCTGCTGTGTGTTTCTCTGTCTTCTCATTTTGCTTATCTTACTGTGTTTGGGGTCTCCTTTTCGCAGGCTGCAGGTTCGTAGTTCCCGTTGTTTTTGGTGTCTGTCCGCAGTGGCTAAGGTTGATTCAGTGGGTTGTCTAGGCTTCCTGGTGGAGGGGACTAGTGCCTGTGTTCTGGTGGATGAGGCTTGTCTTTCTTGTGGGCAGGTCCACGTCTGGTGGTGTGTTTTGGGGTGTCTGTGGCCTTATTATAATTTTCGGCAGGCTTTGTGCTAATGGATGGGGTTGTGTTCCTGTCTTGCTAGTTGTTTGGCGTGGGGTGTCCCGCACTGTAGCTTGCTGGTCATTAAGTGGAGCTGGGTCTTGGCATTGAGATGGAGATCTCTGGGAGATTTTTGCCATTTGATATAACGTGGAGCTGGGAGGTCTCTTGTGGACCAGTGTCCTGAACTTGGCTCTCTCACTTCAGTGGCACAGCCCTGATGCCTGGCTGGAGCACCACGAGCCTGTCCTCCACACGGCTCAGAATTAAAGTGAGAAAAAAAAGAAAGAAAGAAAGAAGAAGATAAAATAAAGTAAATTAAAATAAAATTAGTAAAATAAAAAATAATGATTAAGAAAAAAATGTTT
>NW_020841093.1:0-2173 GCF_003676395.1 Aethalodelphis obliquidens | reverse complement strand
AGAGACAAAGAAGGACACTACATAATGATCAAGGGATCGATCCAAGAGGAAGATATAACAATTGTAAATATTTATGCACCCAACATAGGTGCACCTCAATACATAAGGCAAATACTGACAACCATAAAAGGGGAAATCGACAGTAACACATTCATAGTAGGGGACTTTAACACCCCACTTTCACCCATGGACAGATCATCCAAAATGAAAATAAATAAGGAAACACAAGCTTTAAATGATACATTAAACGAGATGGAGTTAATTGATATTTATAGGACATTCCATCCAAAAACAACAGAATACACATTTTTCTCAAGTGCTCATGGAACATTCTCCAGGATAGATCATATCTTGGGTCACAAATCAAGCCTTGGTAAATTTAAGAAAATTGAAATTGTATCAAGTATCTTTTCTGACCACAACGCCATGAGACTAGATATCAATTACAGGAAAAGATCTGTAAAAAATACAAACACATGGAGGCTAAACAATACACTACTTAATAATGAAGTGATCACTGAAGAAATCAAAGAGGAAATCAAAAAATACCTAGAAACAAATGACAATGGAGACACAACGACCCAAAACCTGTGGGATGCAGCAAAAGCAGTTCTAAGGGGGAAGTTTATAGCAATACAAGCCCACCTTAAGAAGCAGGAAACATCTCGAATAAACAACCTAACCTTGCACCTCAAGCAATTAGAGAAAGAAGAACAAAAAAACCCCAAAGCTAGCGGAAGGAAAGAAATCATAAAAATCAGATCAGAAATAAATGAAAAAGAAATGAAGGAAACAATAGAAAAGATCAATAAAACTAAAAGCTGGTTCTTTGAGAAGATAAACAAAATAGATAAACCACTAGCCAGACTCATCAAGAAAAAAAGGGAGAAGACTCAAATCAATAGAATTAGAAATGAAAAAGGAGAGGTAACAACTGACACTGCAGAAATAAAAGAGATCATGAGAGATTACTACAAGCAACTCTATGCCAATAAAATGGACAATCTGGAAGAAATGGACAAATTCTTAGAAATGCACAACCTGCCAAGACTGAATCAGGAAGAAATAGAAAATATGAACAGACCAATCACAAGCACTGAAATTGAAACTGTGATTAAAAATCTTCCAACAAGGAAAAGCCCAGGACCAGATGGCTTCACAGGCGAATTCTATCAAACATTTAGAGAAGAGCTAACACCTATCCTTCTCAAACTCTTCCAAAATATAGCAGAGGGAGGAACACTCCCAAACTCCTTCTACGAGGCCACCATCACCTTGATAACAAAACCAGACAAGGATGTCACAAAGAAAGAAAACTACAGGCCAATATCACTGATGAACATAGATGCAAAAATCCTCAACAAAATACTAGCAAACAGAATCCAACAGCACATTAAAAGGATCATACACCATGATCAAGTGGGGTTTATTCCAGGAATGCAAGGATTCTTCAATATACGCAAATCTATCAATGTGATAAACCATATTAACAAACTGAAGGAGAAAAACCATATGATCATCTCAATAGATGCAGAGAAAGCTTTTGACAAAATTCAACACCCATTTATGATAAAAACCCTGCAGAAAGTAGGCATAGAGGGAACTTTCCTCAACATAATAAAGGCCATATATGACAAGCCCACAGCAAACATCATCCTCAATGGTGAAAAACTGAAAGCATTTCCACTAAGATCAGGAACAAGACAAGGTTGCCCACTCTCACCACTCTTATTCAACATAGTTTTGGAAGTTTTAGCACAGCAATCAGAGAAGAAAAGGAAATAAAAGGAATCCAAATCGGAAAAGAAGAAGTAAAGCTGTCACTGTTTGCAGATGACATGATCCTATACATAGAGAACCCTAAAGATGCTACCAGAAAACTACTAGAGCTAATCAATGAATTTGGTAAAGTGGCAGGATACAAAATTAATGCACAGAAATCTCTGGCATTCCTATATACTAATGATGAAAAATCTGAAATGGAAATCAAGAAACCACTCCCATTTACCATTGCAACAAAAAGAATAAAATATCTAGGAATAAACCTACCTAAGGAGACAAAAGATCTGTATGCAGAAAATTATAAGACACTGATGAAAGAAATTAAAGATGATACAAATAGATGGAGAGATATACCATGTTCTTGGATTGGAAGAATCAACATTGTGAAAAT
>NW_020841092.1:492-2173 GCF_003676395.1 Aethalodelphis obliquidens | reverse complement strand
AGATGTGTATTATTAGACTACGTGTCAGGGGACAGCGTAGGAAGGGGGACTGTTGAGGGTCCAGGGTTAGGGGACAACAGAGGTGTAGGGTTCGAGTACGTGTCAGGGGACAGCCTAGGATTGGGGCACAGTTAGTCTTATGAACAGGGCCTGTTGAGGGTCCAGGGTAGGGGACGACAGAGGTGTAGGGTTAGAGTACCTGTCAGGGGATGGCTTAGGAACGGGGCAGAGATTGGGGCAGTGTTAGGTTTAGGAACGGGGAATGTTCAGGGTTCAGTTTAGCGGACGACAGAGGTGTAGGGTTAGAGTACGTGTCAGGGGATGGCTTAGGATTGGGGCAGGGTTAGGCTTAGGAACGGGGACTGTTGAGAGTCCAGATTAGGGGACGATAGAGTTGTAGGGTTAGAGTATGTGTCAGGGGACGGCTTAGGATTGGGGCAGGGATTGGGGCAGAGTTAGTCTTAGGAATGTGGACTGTTGAGGGTCCAGGTTAGGGGAGGACAGAGATGTAGGGTTAGAGTATGTGTCAGAGGACGGCTTAGGATTGGGGCATGGTTTGGGACAGTGTTAGTCTTAGGAACGGTGACTGTTGAGGGTCCAGGTTAGGGGACGACAGAGGTGTAGGTTTAGAGTATGTGTCAGAGGAAGGCTTAGGAACGGTGACTGTTGAGGGTCCAGATTAGGGGACCACAGATGTGTTGGGTTAGAATACGTGTCAGTGGATGGCTTAGGATTGGGGCAGGGTTAGGCTTAGGAACGGGGACTGTTGAGGGTCCACGTTAGGAGACGACAGAGGTGTAGGATGAGCGTACGTGTCAGGGTTCATGTTAGTGTTAGTGTACCGGTTAGGATTAGGGGACGGTTTAGGGGCAGGCTTCGGGTAAGGGTTAGGGAACGGGGACGGTTTAGGGTAGAGGTTAGGGTTCGACAATGGTGTAGGGTGAGCATGTGTGTCAGGGTACGTGTTAGCATTAGGGTACTGTTAGGGCAAGGATGGGGTTAGGTTTAAGGTTACGAAACGGGTACAGCTTAGGGTACCACCGTGAGTTAGGCTTAGGGTACGTTTTAGGCTTAGGGGTCAGGTACGGTTTAGGGTACAGGTTAGGATAAGTGTTAGTGTAAGGGTGAGGGTGAGGGTTTGTGTACGCTTAGGATTGGGGTACAGTAGGTTATGGGTTACAGTTAGGGAACAGATATGGTTTAGGGTACAGGTAAGGGTATGACAACGGTTTAGGGTACGGGTTAGTGTTAGTGTACAGGTTAGGATTAGTTTATGGATCAGGGTAAGGGATAGGTTTAGGGTTACAGTTAGGGAACGGCTATGGATTAGGGTACGGGTTAGGGTTAGGGAACGGGTATGGTGGACGCTACAGTTGAGGGTTCGCCACCGGGTTCGTGTTGGGGTATGTGTTAGGTCCAGGTTAGTGTTAGTGTATGGGTTCAATTTAGGGTACGAGTAAGGGTTAGGGAATGGGTACGGGTTAGGGTAGATATTAGGGTATGGGTTAGTGTTATTGTACAGGTTAGGTGTTAACTTACGTGTTAGTGTACGGATCAGGATTAGGGTAAGGGTTAGAGTTAGGATTAGGTATAAGATTAGGGAACGAGGATGGTTTAGGGTACGAAAACGGATTACGGTTAGGGTATGAGTTAGGGGACGGGTAAGTGTTAGTGGACGGTT
>NW_020841092.1:0-392 GCF_003676395.1 Aethalodelphis obliquidens | reverse complement strand
GGTTAGGTGTTAACTTACGTGTTAGTGTACGGATCAGGATTAGGGTAAGGGTTAGAGTTAGGATTAGGTATAAGATTAGGGAACGAGGATGGTTTAGGGTACGAAAACGGATTACGGTTAGGGTATGAGTTAGGGGACGGGTAAGTGTTAGTGGACGGTTTAGGCTTAGGGGACGGGTTAGGATGTGGATTAGGTTTAGGGATCGGGCTCGGTTTAGGGTCCTGTTAGTGTACGGGTTAGGAGTCTGTTACATGTGAGGGTAAGGGTTAGGGTTAGGGTTAGGGAACTGGTATGGTGTAGGGTACAGTTGAGGGTACGACAATGGGTTAGGATTAGGGGACGTTTGAGGCTACGGGTTAGGATTAGGGTTACGGTTAGGGAATGGGTCCGGT
>NW_020841091.1:0-2175 GCF_003676395.1 Aethalodelphis obliquidens | reverse complement strand
GGAGCCCGGGTCCTGGTGCTGAGGTTTTAGGGGGCAGGACGGGCAGACGGGGGACTCTGTAGTTGGATGGAGGAGGCGGGAGGAACAGGTTTGCTCTGCACACCAGAGAAGCCGGTCGGGTATCGGGGGTCAGGTAGCGAACTGGCCAAGTAGAAAATCGGAAAATGATACTGCAGGGAGTCCAGAGGGTAGTTTGTGGGATGAGGAGCGGGGAGCCCCTCCGGTTGTGTTTGGGGGTTCGCTGAGACGCACAAGAGGTTTGCAGATGAGAAGGGCCTTTGGAAAACAGCTTTTGAGCCGCCAGCGCCTCTGTGCGCCTGCGTGCTGCGGGTGGGGGCAGGGAGCCTGTTTGGGGCACGCATCTTTGAGGGGCAGCCTCGGGGGCATGGACCCTGGGTGAAACTGGGGATGGGCCCTGGGTGTCAGCCAGAGGGAACTTGTGTTGGAGAGGGTGATGTGTAATTTCAGCTTCTGCATCTGCAGTTGTGTGTGCCCCGAGTGTGTGTGTGTGTGTGTGTGTGTGTGTGTGTGTGTGTGCATGTCCAGGACTGCCTGTGAGGAGGGTGTTCAGTACTGACAAGCACGCGTGCCCACCTGAGTGGCGGGGGTCTCTGAGTCTCCCTGGAGTGTGTCTGCAGGTGTGCTTGTGTCGTCATGCCCTGGTTTCCCCAGTGCTCACCTGAAAATGTGTGTCTCTAACAATTGTGTGTGTGTCTATCTGGCCGGGTGTTCCCGCCCTTTGACGCACCTTGTATTTGCACGATTATGTGTGAGGGTCTGTGATGGGTCTTGTTCTTTAAAGAGGCTTAGAGGGAGAGGTTTGACTCTAAGTTACCAGACAGTGTGTCCTGAGTGTGTGTGTGTGTGTGTGTGTGTGTGTGTGTGTGTGTGTTTAATCGTATTTAATCCTCAGGCTTAATATTTATAGTCCTCATTTTCATGACAGCGCAAGAGGTTAAATAACCCCTGAATCAGGGATGGCAGGTAAAATACAGGACACCTGCTTAAATTCGAATTTCAGATAAATAACGAATTACCTTTTAGTATAAGTATGTCCTGAATATTTCATGGGACTTACCTACACTTAAACATAATTTAGCAAAATAAATAAAAAATGGTTTTTATGCAGACGTGACCCATGCAGTGTTTGAACATCCTTATGGTAAAAAATGATTTGTGTATCTCAAATTCAAATCTCAGTGTGCTGTGTATTTCTTATGATCTTGTTGTCGTTAAATCTGGCGAGCTTGATCCTTGAGGTCTCTCCGCTCGTGACTGGAAGGCTGGAACCCCCCAGTGCACCCTCCAGACACACTGGCCCAAGTCCTGCCCAGGGTAAAGCTGGGGTGGAGGTGGGGTCCCAGGACGCCACAGCTGAGCCTGCTGCTAGGCAGTGTTGCAGCAGTGCTGGCCTCTCCCCAGGGGCTGTGGTGAGGCGTCTGTGGACTGGCCCCCTCGTCTTCACAGCAGTCCTGAGAGGCAGTCTTAAGACTTAAGACTTAAGCCTCCTGTACCAGAATGGGGCCCCTGAGTCCAGGGAAGCGAGGTCCTGGTCTGAACCATTTGGTCAAGCTGCCTTGTAGCCTTAGGACGGAGGTGAAACATCGCACTAGGAATGATGGCCATGAGGTGCACCTGTTGAGTGTCTGCTGTATGCCAGACACCAGAGGCCCTTTTGATACTCAGTTAACTGACATTCCCCTTCAGGGTCCCAGCTTTCTGTGGCATAATATTTTTTCATTTTTACTTATTTACAAAACAGAGGCAGACTCACAGACGTAGAGAACGAACTAACGGTTACCAGGGGGGAAGGGATAGTTGGTGAGTTTGGAATTGACGTGTACATACTGCCATATTTAAAATGGATAACCAACAAAGACCTTCTGTATAGCACAGGGAACTCTGCTCAATGTTGTGTGGCAGCCTGGATGGGAGGGGAGTCTGGGGGAGAATGGATACATGTATATGTATGGCTGAGTCGCTTTGCTGTGCACCTGAAACTATCACATTGTTAATCGGCTATACTCCAATATAAAATAAAAAGTTTTTTTAAAAAGGTAATATTTCTTCATTGTTTAAATGGTCAGAAACCCCACACCCATGATCCCTGCCCTTGCCCTTGCCAGGTGCCATGGCAATCGCTCTCCCCACATCACACACTGGGCCTTGGAAGCC
>NW_020841090.1:0-2175 GCF_003676395.1 Aethalodelphis obliquidens | reverse complement strand
GGAGCCCGGGTCCTGGTGCTGAGGTTTTAGGGGGCAGGACGGGCAGACGGGGGACTCTGTAGTTGGATGGAGGAGGCGGGAGGAACAGGTTTGCTCTGCACACCAGAGAAGCCGGTCGGGTATCGGGGGTCAGGTAGCGAACTGGCCAAGTAGAAAATCGGAAAATGATACTGCAGGGAGTCCAGAGGGTAGTTTGTGGGATGAGGAGCGGGGAGCCCCTCCGGTTGTGTTTGGGGGTTCGCTGAGACGCACAAGAGGTTTGCAGATGAGAAGGGCCTTTGGAAAACAGCTTTTGAGCCGCCAGCGCCTCTGTGCGCCTGCGTGCTGCGGGTGGGGGCAGGGAGCCTGTTTGGGGCACGCATCTTTGAGGGGCAGCCTCGGGGGCATGGACCCTGGGTGAAACTGGGGATGGGCCCTGGGTGTCAGCCAGAGGGAACTTGTGTTGGAGAGGGTGATGTGTAATTTCAGCTTCTGCATCTGCAGTTGTGTGTGCCCCGAGTGTGTGTGTGTGTGTGTGTGTGTGTGTGTGTGTGTGTGCATGTCCAGGACTGCCTGTGAGGAGGGTGTTCAGTACTGACAAGCACGCGTGCCCACCTGAGTGGCGGGGGTCTCTGAGTCTCCCTGGAGTGTGTCTGCAGGTGTGCTTGTGTCGTCATGCCCTGGTTTCCCCAGTGCTCACCTGAAAATGTGTGTCTCTAACAATTGTGTGTGTGTCTATCTGGCCGGGTGTTCCCGCCCTTTGACGCACCTTGTATTTGCACGATTATGTGTGAGGGTCTGTGATGGGTCTTGTTCTTTAAAGAGGCTTAGAGGGAGAGGTTTGACTCTAAGTTACCAGACAGTGTGTCCTGAGTGTGTGTGTGTGTGTGTGTGTGTGTGTGTGTGTGTGTGTTTAATCGTATTTAATCCTCAGGCTTAATATTTATAGTCCTCATTTTCATGACAGCGCAAGAGGTTAAATAACCCCTGAATCAGGGATGGCAGGTAAAATACAGGACACCTGCTTAAATTCGAATTTCAGATAAATAACGAATTACCTTTTAGTATAAGTATGTCCTGAATATTTCATGGGACTTACCTACACTTAAACATAATTTAGCAAAATAAATAAAAAATGGTTTTTATGCAGACGTGACCCATGCAGTGTTTGAACATCCTTATGGTAAAAAATGATTTGTGTATCTCAAATTCAAATCTCAGTGTGCTGTGTATTTCTTATGATCTTGTTGTCGTTAAATCTGGCGAGCTTGATCCTTGAGGTCTCTCCGCTCGTGACTGGAAGGCTGGAACCCCCCAGTGCACCCTCCAGACACACTGGCCCAAGTCCTGCCCAGGGTAAAGCTGGGGTGGAGGTGGGGTCCCAGGACGCCACAGCTGAGCCTGCTGCTAGGCAGTGTTGCAGCAGTGCTGGCCTCTCCCCAGGGGCTGTGGTGAGGCGTCTGTGGACTGGCCCCCTCGTCTTCACAGCAGTCCTGAGAGGCAGTCTTAAGACTTAAGACTTAAGCCTCCTGTACCAGAATGGGGCCCCTGAGTCCAGGGAAGCGAGGTCCTGGTCTGAACCATTTGGTCAAGCTGCCTTGTAGCCTTAGGACGGAGGTGAAACATCGCACTAGGAATGATGGCCATGAGGTGCACCTGTTGAGTGTCTGCTGTATGCCAGACACCAGAGGCCCTTTTGATACTCAGTTAACTGACATTCCCCTTCAGGGTCCCAGCTTTCTGTGGCATAATATTTTTTCATTTTTACTTATTTACAAAACAGAGGCAGACTCACAGACGTAGAGAACGAACTAACGGTTACCAGGGGGGAAGGGATAGTTGGTGAGTTTGGAATTGACGTGTACATACTGCCATATTTAAAATGGATAACCAACAAAGACCTTCTGTATAGCACAGGGAACTCTGCTCAATGTTGTGTGGCAGCCTGGATGGGAGGGGAGTCTGGGGGAGAATGGATACATGTATATGTATGGCTGAGTCGCTTTGCTGTGCACCTGAAACTATCACATTGTTAATCGGCTATACTCCAATATAAAATAAAAAGTTTTTTTAAAAAGGTAATATTTCTTCATTGTTTAAATGGTCAGAAACCCCACACCCATGATCCCTGCCCTTGCCCTTGCCAGGTGCCATGGCAATCGCTCTCCCCACATCACACACTGGGCCTTGGAAGCC
>NW_020841089.1:0-2156 GCF_003676395.1 Aethalodelphis obliquidens | reverse complement strand
AAGCAACAAAGGGATAAGTTAATTGATCTTGTAAAGAAAGATATTGTGCTTCCCCAATCAGCATATGATAATCAACTGGAATATTATGGGCAGCATTCTTTTCTGCTTGTTCAGCAGCCCGTTCATAAAAATCAAACTTCCATATTAAATAATCTCCACCATTTAAACAAGCTCGTGCAATAGACTTCCAATCAGCGGGGGGGAAGAGCTTCTCCTGTCAACCATAGCAGCAGTAAAAGGAGCAGTGGGCCCATATTGAGCACAGGCAGATTTTCAATCTTTCAAAACTTTCAAAGGGAGAGCCTGATGCTCCCTAGTAGCTTGTTGAGGATTATTAGGACCAGGTCTTTCTATGACGGGACAACAGAAAATAGGATCTTCTCCTCGTTTCATGGCTCCTTGTACAGCGCGCTGCAAGGGACTGAGCATTTTTACAGATGTAGATTTTTGAGCAAGACAGTCCTTATTAACCTGCAGCTTGTTCACTGACTTATCTGTCACAGCCATTAGAAAATCATCCTCAGGACATTTCTCTCTTTTATGTTTACAAGCCTCATCTGTTAAGTCAAAATGTTCCTCTTCATCTAAACTATTTAAATTAATTAGCGCTTTCGGTTTAGGAAGTGGCGACACAGTAGCTGATAATACCGTCTCTCCTTCTGTCAGAGGCTTACGTTTTTCTGACTTTACATTCAAATCAACACTATCATGAGAAGCATCTAAACATATTTTTATCACATTCCACAAACTATATGTAACAACAGGAGTATGAGTAGGCCCTCGAGACTCATAATAATTTTTTAAATCTTCTTGAACTTTCTGCCAGATTTCTATGTCAACAGAGCCGCCATCAGGAAACCAGGGAGATACACCATGGATATGCTGTAAAAATTCAGTCAACTGTGAGGTAGAAACTTTATTACCCCGAGCTTTAAGCATCGAAAGTAAAACCTGAGCAAATAATTCACACTCCTTTGAGCCCTTTTGCCCCATCTTCTTTTACTTCTGACTATTGCCTTATGCCTCTATTAGTTTCACTTTTACTGGTGGCCACACATATTTTGCATAAGGGTTCTCTTACCTGCACTTTCTTTCTCTTTTAACTGCCTTCACGCTTCAGGTCCCTGTTCGAGTGCCACTTGCCGAGGACCAGCCGGAGAAAGAGGATCTCACCGCCCAGGGTCAGAAGGGAAGGGGTAAGGAACTGAAGTAGCACCGACGGATGGGGTCAGAAGGACCAAGACAACTGATGGTTGCAAGGCAAATTTTATTATGCTACAGTTGCAGATTATCTAGACTAGAAATCGGAAGGCTGCCAGATGGTGGTTTACATTATCTACAGACTGTCTCGGCTCAAGGTTAACTTCCCTGGGAGGAAACCCATAAACCCACAAGCATCAAAAATAACCTCCATGTGCACGGGGGAGACAGCTTTGCTTGTCTCATTTTACATTCTTTCTGATCTCTGGGCCCTGGTGATTTATCTCCCATGGAATGGAACAAGGAGGGGAACAAGTAGGGACAGTCCCTTCGAGCAGCGGCCGCATGCCTGGCATGTCCTTACCTGCCCTCAAGGCTGACTGCTTCCCACACATATGTTGCCTTGTTTAAGCCTCAAGCCCTCGATCCTTTGTTGAAATACAATAATTTCATTCCTATGGTTTTCAATACCAAAAACTCAACCTCCAGGAGGGCTAAGGTCTAATTTGTACTCCAAACCAAGTAGCAGTGCAGTTCGCCACTACTGAGGCTGGATCCATAAAGACTTCAAGACCACGTCCAGAAGACATGTTACTATATATAATACCGTAGAAAGTCTGAAACATAATTATCATATACATAGCTGGTCCTTCAGAGCTTTTTACCTATAACGTGTTTTTTGATGAAAGTTATTTAATGTACTGGAGATAACTGTGACTTACTGATAAAATATTTGAGTACTTATACTTACCTGGGATTTCATTTCTGCTGAAAGAAAAAGGAAGAACAGGACTCACTAAAAAAAAAACAAACTTTAGAAATGAAAGTAAAAATCTTAACACACACTATCACTTTTGGAAGCAGCATAGAGGGGCAGTCAACAGTAAAACACTGGTGAAATAGGTCAACACTCTAGGCCAAACATCCATTATTATTATCATCAGTGACAGTACCAC
>NW_020841088.1:0-2180 GCF_003676395.1 Aethalodelphis obliquidens | reverse complement strand
ATCCATGTGGCAAGGAACTGAGGCCTCTTACCTACAGCCACGTGAGTAAGTCATCTCAGAAGTCAAAAGATTTAATTTTATTTATTTTTGGTTGTGTTGGGTCTTCATTGCTGTACAAGGTTTCTCTAGTTGTGTCAAGCAGGGGTTACTCATCGTTGTGGTGCACGGGCTTCTCCTTGCGGTCATTTCTCTTGTTGTGGAATATGGGCTCTAGGTTCATGGGCTTCAGTAGTTGTGTCATGCAGGCTTAATAGTTGTTGCTTACTGGCTCTAGAGTGCAGGCTCAGTAGTTGTGGCACACGGGCTTAGTTGCTCTGCAGCATGTGGGATCTTCTCAGACCAGGGATTGAACCCCTGTCCCCTGCATTGGCAGGCAAATTCTTACCCCCTGTGCCACCAGGGAAATCCAGTGTGCTCTTTTTGAAACCTAGTCTGTTTTCATTATTTTCTATCTTAACAATTCTGTATTAATTAAAAAATAATAATACTCCTTTCTACCCCTCCTGTTTGAGGATTATATATGAAGAAGTATGTCTTATTTATTAATCTCAAATTTTCACCTTTTAAGAAGTAATCACAATGTCAAGTATTTAATACCTTTCAGTTCCACCTTGAAAAGCATGGATATTAAAGTGCTAATATATTTACCTTCCCTAGTCTATCGTTTTTACTTTTTGTTATGTATAAAAAACAACTAAAAACATACATGGTTTGTAAGGAAATGACAAATTTCAGAATATTCAGAATCTGAATACACTCTATGCCTAGCTTCTAGATAAAGACACAGAAAATTTCCAGATACTCAGAGGCCCCCTGGTCCCATTCTAGTGACTCCCCTTAAGGTTTAATATTGTTCTTGTATCTAACAAAAATATCATGTTACCTGTATTTTGTAGTTTATATAAATGTTATGGCACAGTAAAATCACTTTTGGATTGGGCTTTTTTATTTTATGTTGCTTGTGAATATGCCTATATGGTTTCCTGTTGTTGTGATCATGCATTGCCACTGTTGCATAGGATTCCATAGTGTAAATATTTAACTATTAATTAATTTATTCCAATGTGTATTACAATATGAGTGATTTTCAGTTTGTGTCTATTGAGAATAGCACTGGTATAAAAATTCTAGAACTTGAGCTTTGGTGGTGTGTGTATAAATTATTGTTCAGTATACATGTAGTAGTAAAATTTTTGAGTCATAGCTTTTATGTGTTTATCTTTTTAGATATTTCTAAATATTTTCAAAATGTGTATGATATTTCTTTTTCTTTTTTTTTTACATCTTTATTGGAGTATAATTGCTTTACAATGGTGTGTTAGTTTCTGCTTTATAACAAAGCGAATCAGTTATACATATACATATGTTCCCATATCTCTTCCCCTTTGCGTCTCCCTCCCTCCCACCCTCCCCATCCCACCCCTCTAGGTGGTCACAAAGCACCGCGCTGATCTCCCTGTGCTATGCAGCTCCTTCCCACTAGCTATCTATTTTACGTTTGGTAGTGTATGTATGTCCATGCCAATCTCTCGCTTTGTCACAGCTTACCCTTCCCCCTCCCCATATCCTCAAGTCCATTCTCTAGTAGGTCTGTGTCTTTATTCCTGTCTTACCCCTAGGTTCTTCATGACAGTTTTTTTTCTTAAATTCCATATATATGTGTTAGCATACGGTATTTGTCTTTCTCATTCTGACTTATTTCACTCATTTGTATGATTTTTCATCCTCAGCAGCAGTGAATGAGATTCAAGGATTATACACATTCTTGTCAAACCTGATACCTGTCATTTTCATTTGAACTTTCTGGTTGGTGAGTGATAATTAAAGGTATCATGCTTTTGCATTTAACTGACTACTAAGAAGCCAAGCATCTTTTGATATGTTTACTTAACATTCTGTACTCTCTTTTTTGAAATATCTTTTGGTATATTTTCCCCATTTTTGCTCTTACATTATCTTCTTATTGAAGACTTCTTTTTTTTTAACATCCGAAGACTTCTTATTTAGGGGTTTTTAAATATGCTTGCTATGAGTTCTTCTCTCTTTCTGTCTGTCCTTCTCTTTCTTTAGATGAGTGTCAGTTTTTAATGTTAATAACATCTAATTTGTTATTTTCCTATTTATTTATTTATATAGTCTTATTTCTATTTATTTATGTAGTCTTCTTATCTGTAGCAGAA
>NW_020841087.1:0-2180 GCF_003676395.1 Aethalodelphis obliquidens | reverse complement strand
AACTATTATCACATTAACTATTTTGTTCCCTGCTGTATTCTTATCACCTGATGCTTAATACGCCTGCTATACACCGTATACATTGTGACTTAGCCAAAGATGGGCCTATGTAGCATTCAATACTTTCATGTGAATAGGAGGCATATTGACACAGATAGCAAAAGGCCTGAGGTAAACAGAGAGAACACACTGTGGTTATGAAGGTCTTGCCACAGCATTTGAAGGACTGATTTAATAGTATAAAACATGATTGCCTAAATTGGGGATGATTGGACCAGTATTGTGGACTAGTGACAAAATTAGTCAGTTGATCGTTCTACTTATCAATAAAATAGCAACAATCAACTGCATGAAGTAGAAACGTCCAGAAGCTAGAGAGGTACTTTGGACCATCAAATAGGGACACAGTAATCTGAAAGTAAATGTAAAATCTATAACAGAAAATTCACACAGATTTTTAGCAAAATTAGGTTTGTGATGATAGGGTGATACTGATACTGTCTTACCGCCATCACTTCAGTTTGGGAGTTTCTTGCTACACTGCTGATAATAAAGTATATAAGGAGGATCATATTCTAGGTAAATTATGTATCATATGGGAACACTTCAGTAAGAACAAATGTAACAGAGAATGTTGATGTTCTACTCTGACTCTCTCAGATTCTTTATTAGCTGCATACACCAATCCCTCATGTTCTGTTTTTCTCTCATTGGGGCTTCCAGAGGATTTTCTCTGGGCATTTGAGTTGCCTTCTTGCAGGCTTGGAAATCCAGAAGGGCCTGGAAATTTTACCTCACCCTCAACACACATTTTCCTGAAGCTAAGGACTAAGTGGTGTGGGAAAACAAAAGCCCAGCACATTGCTTCAAGGCAGGAAAAATTCTCAGGTGTAATGTATGATCTAAAGCTCAATTTGAATCTGAATCGGAGAGGTCAACTGAAATTGAACCCTTGATTGACTCCTTTTCTTTCTCCATCATGCTTCCCCCATGCCTTATTGGTTTTTCCTGAGAACACTTTCATAAATAATCACTTCTACCTGAATCCGTGGCTTAGAATCTGCTTTTAGAGAAGCCAATCTAAAACATTTGGTACGAAGAATGGTCAAAGTAGCAGACCCTAATGATAGGATTCTGTGGTTGGATCGCTCGCTGGTGAGTTGGAAATAAGGATCCATTTTCATGAGAGATGGACTGTCGATAGCCCTTAACATGCTCCAGCCTTAAAACTGTTGAGATTCTCCACTCTGTGGTACCAATGGAAATAAATGTTCTGACTTAACTGTGGTACATGTAAGGACTATGGGAATAGGAGATTGTTACTGGATGCTTCTGATGTGTTGAAGAGAGCAAATGATAAACACATGTTGATCAATTACTAACAAAGTGTGAAACTCAGACAACTTCCATCCAGTATTTAAGAGAACTTTATCATTTGCAGCATGAGGGCAAATATAGTGGAAGACTAGGCGCAGAATTTAATGTAAGAGTGACGAAATTTGCAAACATTTAAGAAAAGCTGATTTGAAAACTTGGCCAGGTCTCCTGCATCATAATCAGTGTCCTAAGAGAGAATTGGGGTCATGAGATTGGAGTGTGATTATATAAATAAATTCACCTGAATGCCCAGAAGCACAACCTTCTGGGCCTGCAGAAGTAACCCAGTGTTGTAGCCATACCACAGAGTCAGAATGGACCATCAACCAAAATTTCACTTGGATATCAGTACTAATGACATCATCAGGAAGGTATGAGAAGGTTTATTCCTCATGTATTGAGATTTTCGGGAGAGAGCAGGGCAGTTCCAAAGAACTTGGGGAAAAAGGGAAAAGAGACCGGCTTGGAGTTTTAGAGAGGTTATGGGGTGGGGCTAGGGTGTGGCTTCCTGAGAATGGTTTGAACTTCCCACCGGAACCAAATGAAGAAGGATTTGGGCTTTTGCGTCAGATGGCTAAGATCGGGAGCAGAAGGGAGCAGAGAGCGTGGAGCCCAAAACTGCAGCAAACATCAAAAAATGGAGCCAGACTTTATTATATTATAGCAGGTCTCTCAACACCATTACTTGAATATTATGCCAAAGACGTTGTAATGTGGGTTTTTTCCCCTTTAATCTGCTTAACTTGATTCCTGGTCACCAAACCGAATACAAGGGTCAAGCTTCAGCCTAACCAAGTGTTGAA
>NW_020841086.1:0-2182 GCF_003676395.1 Aethalodelphis obliquidens | reverse complement strand
GGAACAGGATAGAAAGCCCAGAGATAAACCCACGCACATATGGTCACCTTATCTTTGACAAAGGAGGCAGAAATGTACAGTGGAGAAAGAACAGCCTATTCAATAAGTGGTGCTGGGAAAACTGGACAGCTACATGTAAAAGTATGAGATTAGATCACTCCCTAACACCATACACAAAAATAAGCTCAAAATGGATTAAAGACCTAAATGTAAGGCCAGAAACTATCAAACTCTTAGAGGAAAACATAGGCAGAACACTCTATGACATAAATCACAGCAAGGTCCTTTTTGACCCACCTCCTAGAGAAATGGAAATAAAAACAAAAGTAAACAAATGGGACCTAATGAAACTTAAAATCTTTTGCGCAGCAAAGGAAACCATAAAGAAGACCAAAAGACAACCCTCAGAATGGGAGAAAATATTTGCAAATGAAGCAACTGACAAAGGATTAATCTCCAAAATTTATAAGCAGCTCATGCAGCTCTATAACAAAAAAACAAACAACCCAATCCAAAAATGGGCAGAAGACCTAAATAGACATTTCTCCAAAGAAGATATACAGACTGCCAACAAACACATGAAAGAATGCTCAACATCACTAATCATTAGAGAAATGCAAATCAAAACTACAATGAGATATCATCTCACACCAGTCAGAATGGCCATCACCAAAAAATCTAGAAACAATAAATGCTGGAGAGGGTGTGGAGAAAAGGGAACCCTCTTACACTGTTGGTGGGAATGTAAATTGATACAGCCACTGTGGAGAACAGTATGGAGGTTCCCTAAAAAGCTACAAATAGAACTACCATATGACCCAGCAATCCCACTACTGGGCATATACCCTGAGAAAACCATAATTCAAAAAGAGTCATGTACCAAAATGTTCATTGCAGCTCTATTTACAATAGCCCAGAGATGGAAACAACCTAAGTGTCCATCATCGGATGAATGGATAAAGAAGATGTGGCACATATATACAATGGAATATTACTCAGCCATAAAAAGAGACGAAATTGAGGTATTTGTAATGAGGTGGATAGACCTAGAGTCTGTCATACAGAGTGAAGTAAGTCAGAAAGAGAGAGACAAATACCGTATGCTAACACATATATATGGAATTTAAGAAAAAAAAATGTCATGAAAAACCTAGGGGTGAAACAGGAATAAAGACACAGACTTACTAGAGAATGGACTTGAGGCTATGGGGAGGGGGAAGGGTAAACGATGACAAAGCGATAAAGAGGCATGGACATATATACACTACCAAACGTAAGGTAGATAACTAGTGGGAAGCAGCCGCATTGCACAGGGAGATCAGTTCGGTGCTTTGTGACCGCCTGGAGGGGTGGGATAGGGAGGGTGGGAGGGAGGGAGACGCAAGCGGGAAGAGATATGGGAACATATGTATATATATAACTGATTCATTTTGTTGTGAAGCTGAAACTATCATACCATTGTAAAGCAATTATACTCCAATAAAGATGTTTTAAAAAAAAAAAAAAAAAAGAAATGCACAACCTGCCAAGACTGAATCAGGAAGAAATAGAAAATATGAACAGACCAATCACAAGCACTGAAATTGAAACTCTGATTAAAAATCTTCCAACGAAGAAAAGCCCAGGACCAGATGGCTTCACAGGCGAATTCTATCAAACATTTAGAGAAGACCTAACACCTATCCTTCTCAAACTCTTCCAAAATATAGCAGAGGGAGGAACACTCCCAAACTCATTCTACGAGGCCACCATCACCATGATACCAAAACCAGACAAGGATGTCACAAAGAAAGAAAACTACAGGCCAGTATCACTGATGAACATAGATGCAAAAATCCTCAACAAAATACTAGCAAACAGAATCCAACAGCACATTAAAAGGATCATACACCATGATCAAGTGGGGTTTATTCCAGGAATGCAAGGATTCTTCAATATACGCAAATCAATCAACATGATACATCATATTAACAAATTGAAGGAGAAAAACCATATGATCATCTCAATAGATGCAGAGAAAGCTTTTGACAAAATTCAACACACATTTATGATTAAAACCCTGCAGAAAGTAGGCATAGAGGGAAATTTCCTCAACATAATAAAGGCCATATATGACAGACCCACAGCAAACATCATCCTCAATGGTGAAAAACTGAAAGCATTTCCACTAAGATCAGGAACA
>NW_020841085.1:0-2182 GCF_003676395.1 Aethalodelphis obliquidens | reverse complement strand
GGAACAGGATAGAAAGCCCAGAGATAAACCCACGCACATATGGTCACCTTATCTTTGACAAAGGAGGCAGAAATGTACAGTGGAGAAAGAACAGCCTATTCAATAAGTGGTGCTGGGAAAACTGGACAGCTACATGTAAAAGTATGAGATTAGATCACTCCCTAACACCATACACAAAAATAAGCTCAAAATGGATTAAAGACCTAAATGTAAGGCCAGAAACTATCAAACTCTTAGAGGAAAACATAGGCAGAACACTCTATGACATAAATCACAGCAAGGTCCTTTTTGACCCACCTCCTAGAGAAATGGAAATAAAAACAAAAGTAAACAAATGGGACCTAATGAAACTTAAAATCTTTTGCGCAGCAAAGGAAACCATAAAGAAGACCAAAAGACAACCCTCAGAATGGGAGAAAATATTTGCAAATGAAGCAACTGACAAAGGATTAATCTCCAAAATTTATAAGCAGCTCATGCAGCTCTATAACAAAAAAACAAACAACCCAATCCAAAAATGGGCAGAAGACCTAAATAGACATTTCTCCAAAGAAGATATACAGACTGCCAACAAACACATGAAAGAATGCTCAACATCACTAATCATTAGAGAAATGCAAATCAAAACTACAATGAGATATCATCTCACACCAGTCAGAATGGCCATCACCAAAAAATCTAGAAACAATAAATGCTGGAGAGGGTGTGGAGAAAAGGGAACCCTCTTACACTGTTGGTGGGAATGTAAATTGATACAGCCACTGTGGAGAACAGTATGGAGGTTCCCTAAAAAGCTACAAATAGAACTACCATATGACCCAGCAATCCCACTACTGGGCATATACCCTGAGAAAACCATAATTCAAAAAGAGTCATGTACCAAAATGTTCATTGCAGCTCTATTTACAATAGCCCAGAGATGGAAACAACCTAAGTGTCCATCATCGGATGAATGGATAAAGAAGATGTGGCACATATATACAATGGAATATTACTCAGCCATAAAAAGAGACGAAATTGAGGTATTTGTAATGAGGTGGATAGACCTAGAGTCTGTCATACAGAGTGAAGTAAGTCAGAAAGAGAGAGACAAATACCGTATGCTAACACATATATATGGAATTTAAGAAAAAAAAATGTCATGAAAAACCTAGGGGTGAAACAGGAATAAAGACACAGACTTACTAGAGAATGGACTTGAGGCTATGGGGAGGGGGAAGGGTAAACGATGACAAAGCGATAAAGAGGCATGGACATATATACACTACCAAACGTAAGGTAGATAACTAGTGGGAAGCAGCCGCATTGCACAGGGAGATCAGTTCGGTGCTTTGTGACCGCCTGGAGGGGTGGGATAGGGAGGGTGGGAGGGAGGGAGACGCAAGCGGGAAGAGATATGGGAACATATGTATATATATAACTGATTCATTTTGTTGTGAAGCTGAAACTATCATACCATTGTAAAGCAATTATACTCCAATAAAGATGTTTTAAAAAAAAAAAAAAAAAAGAAATGCACAACCTGCCAAGACTGAATCAGGAAGAAATAGAAAATATGAACAGACCAATCACAAGCACTGAAATTGAAACTCTGATTAAAAATCTTCCAACGAAGAAAAGCCCAGGACCAGATGGCTTCACAGGCGAATTCTATCAAACATTTAGAGAAGACCTAACACCTATCCTTCTCAAACTCTTCCAAAATATAGCAGAGGGAGGAACACTCCCAAACTCATTCTACGAGGCCACCATCACCATGATACCAAAACCAGACAAGGATGTCACAAAGAAAGAAAACTACAGGCCAGTATCACTGATGAACATAGATGCAAAAATCCTCAACAAAATACTAGCAAACAGAATCCAACAGCACATTAAAAGGATCATACACCATGATCAAGTGGGGTTTATTCCAGGAATGCAAGGATTCTTCAATATACGCAAATCAATCAACATGATACATCATATTAACAAATTGAAGGAGAAAAACCATATGATCATCTCAATAGATGCAGAGAAAGCTTTTGACAAAATTCAACACACATTTATGATTAAAACCCTGCAGAAAGTAGGCATAGAGGGAAATTTCCTCAACATAATAAAGGCCATATATGACAGACCCACAGCAAACATCATCCTCAATGGTGAAAAACTGAAAGCATTTCCACTAAGATCAGGAACA
>NW_020841084.1:0-2182 GCF_003676395.1 Aethalodelphis obliquidens | reverse complement strand
TAAACTTTATCCTAACCCTACCCCGTATCCTAACCCTTTCCCTAAACCGTACCATAACCCGTATCCTAATCCTAACCCATCCCCTAACACTAACCCATAACCTAACCCGTACCCTAATCCTAACCCATACACTAACACGTACCCTAACCCGTTGTCATACCCTAACCTGCAACCTAATCCGTACCCATTCCCTAACCCTAACCCTTACACTATCCCGTACCATAATCCTAACCTGTACACTAACACTAAACCGTACCCTAACACTTACCCTACTCCTAACCCGTGGTCATACCCTAAACTGTACCCCAAACCATACCCGTCCCCTAACCCTAACCCTAAACCTTACCCTAAACCGTACCCTAATCCTAACCCGTACACTAACACTAAACTGTACCCTAACACGTACCCTAACCCTAACCCTTTGTTGTTCCCTATCCTGTACCCTAAACTGTACCCCTTCCTTAACACTAAACCTAACCCTAACCCGTACCTAACACTAACCCATACACTAAACCTAACCATAACCCTGAACGTAAACCGTACCTGAATCTTAACCCATACCCTAACACTAACCCATACCTTAACCCGTACCCTAACACTAAACCATAGCCATACCCTAAACTGTACCCTAACACTAACCCGTACCATAACCATAACCCTAAACCATACTCTAAGCCGTACAATAATCCTAACCCGTACCCTAACCCTAAACCTTACCCTAAACCCTAATCCTTACCCCTAGCTTAATTTTGTTTTTTTGTATTTAAAAAAATATTTTCTTGGGTTAAAACAAACTAGCAGAACAACAAAATAGAGGGCTTCGCTGGTGGTGCGGTGGTTAGAATCTGCCTGCTAATGCAGGGGACACAGGTTCGAGCCCTGGTCTGGGAGGATCCCACATGCCATGGAGCAACTAGGCCCATAAGCCACAACCAGTGAGCCCTCGCATCTGGAGCCTGTGCTCTGCAACAAGAGAGGCCGCGATAGTGAGAGGCCCGAGTGGCCCCCCACTTGCCACAACTAGAGAAAGCCCTCACACGGAAACTCAGACCCAACCCAACAAAAATAAATAAATAATAAACTCCTACCCCCCAAAAAAAAAGAACAAAATAAAACAGAAAGTAACCTGAGTGTCCCTCAAAAAGCTAAGTCTGAAATAGCTGGTACTTCTGTTCTGTGGACTGTTATGTGGCCTATAAAAAGCGTGAGAGCTCAATCTGTTTCTCTACAGTGAGGAGCGTGATGTTCCAGATGACAGAACAGCTGGATAAAATGAGAACGCTACACACTATGCTGGTCGGGTCAGTACATGGGAAAGGATGGCAAGTGGTAAAATATTAGCTTTTCCTTTAATTTTTTAAATTTCACTCGTTACAAAGAACTTCAATTATAATTGTACTTTAAAAAAGTAACGATGGAAATTTAAAAGAAAAAATATATATTGTGTGTTCAGTTACGTTTCATAGAATTGTGAAATGCTCCACCCTCTGGCCATGACCTGAAAAAGCAGCTTTAAAACCTATGCTAATTGTCACTTCATATGAACAAGTCCTGCAGGGCTGTAAAGGAAACCTGCCTTCATCATGTCTTGCGGGAGGTAAAGGCCAAAGTATTTCAAAATGTGGCACATATTTCAAGAAAACCATTTGAAGAACTAAGCTGTAATAACCGTTTGAAAAATAAAAGGACATGCCTGAAAGCTCAATTTCAAAGGATTATGAGACACATGCAAATCCAACCACACAGAGGTATCAGCTCACACCATTCAGAATAACCATCAGGAAAGAAACTACAAACGATCAATGCTGAAGAGGTTGTGGAGAAATTCATACCCTTAATTTGAAGTGGGACGTAACCTGGTAAGAGTCACTAATGGGAACAGGGTGGAGGTGCCTTTAAAAGGTAAATATTGAGCTACTATATGATCCAGCAGGCCCACTCCTGGGCCTATAACATAAGAAGACAGAATTGGAAAGACACAGGCAGGCAAATCTGCACTGCAGCAGTATTACAATAGCCAAGACATGGAAGCAACCAAAAGTCCATCAACAAATGAGTGGACAAAGAGGAACTGTTACATGTAGAGATGGAATATTAGCTCGGGAAAAAAATGAAACAATGCCATTTGCAGCACCATAGATGAGTCTAGAGGTAACCATGCAACTTGTAGTAAGTGAGAAAG
>NW_020841083.1:1751-2184 GCF_003676395.1 Aethalodelphis obliquidens | reverse complement strand
CTACTGCTATTGCTACCACTATTACTACTACTACTAGCCCAATGCATGGCAAATACTACTACTATTACTACTACTGCTGCTGCTTGTACAAATGCTACTACTACTGCTACTACTAGTAGTCCAGTGCATTGAAAATACTACTACTACTCCTCCTGATGCTGCTACTACTTCTACTACTAGTATCAATACTACTAGCCCTGTGTATGGCAAATCTACTACTACTACTGCTATGGCTGCTACTTCTATTATCACTGCAGGCCCACTGCTGGTACTATTACTGCTGCTGATGCCACTTCTATTGCTGATGCTAACTCTACTACTACTGCTACTGCTAGCAGTCCACTGCATGGCACATCTACTACTACTACTTCAATTGCTGCTACTGCTACTACTACTACTGGCCCTCTGCAGGGAATATATGGTGCTACTACTC
>NW_020841083.1:0-1651 GCF_003676395.1 Aethalodelphis obliquidens | reverse complement strand
ACTACTAGCCCAGTGCATGGCAAATACTACTTCTATTACCACTACTGCTGCTACTTCTACTGCTGCTGCTACCTCCGTTCCCCGGCCTAGGCGGGCGGCGGGGCCCTGCCGGGACGGGCGGGTCACTGGGCTGGCGGTAAGGCCCAAGCGCCCGCTAAGCTGCGCCTCAAGAGGCAGCCCGCGACGCCGCCAGCATCTACTGCCAAACCAGCCTAGAATGGCCCGATCTCACCGCGATCGCGGAAGCTAAGCAGGGTCGGGCCTGGTTACCGAGACCTCTAGGGAAGACCGGGTGCTCTAGGCATTTTGCCTCCCGCTCCGCCTTCTCCTTTTGGCGCCCGCGGAGTTCACGGGTACAGATGCAAGCCCGCCGGGTACAGATGCAAGCCCCACCTCCTCAGGCCCCTCCCACCACAGCAAGCGTCTGATGGGGCGCTCCCTGCCTGCCTGAGCGGCCAGGCGGCCAGAAGGCGTCCCTGGAAGGCGAACACACACCAGACGCTTCCGCCTGACGGAAACCAGACGTGGCCGCGGACCCGGGGGCCGTCCGTGCGGCCCGCGAGCCCCTCGACCTGCACCTGGCCGCCCCCACTGGAGCCCAGCCCCGGCGCCGCCACCTGTCTGCCGGGCTGGCTCTCCACAGCTCCATACGGAAAAAGCCGCCCCTCCGCCGTTTCATTATGGCCGGGCGCGGGAGCAGGATCGAGGGCCCAGGCCGCTTCCCCGGGCCTGCCGGCCAACTGGGGCGGGGTCCTGAGCTCGGACGGTGGCGTGGGGGCGAGGGTGGCGTGGCTGGGTCTTAGGGGCCGTGCCAACTCAATGGTGGCTCCCAGTGGCTTCAGGCCAGCTTCTGTCAGGCAGGAGGGCCGGTCCGGTCTGCGTCTGAGCTGCGCCTAGCGCAGCGTGGGCCGGCAGGTGGGATGCCCAAGGGACCGCGGTCCCCGGGCCCGGAAGCCTCCTGGGCCACTTCCCCGTGAGCGGCCTGCGGGATCTGGGGAGGGGCGCCAAGCGCCGAAAAGTTTGCTGGCTCCCGCCCGCCTGGGCTGGGTGGTCGCCAACACCTCCGCCATCCCCAGGTGCCCGAGACCTCCGTTCCCCGGCCTAGGCAGGCGGCGGGGCCCTGCCGGGACGGGCGGGCCGCTGGGCTGACGGTAAGGCCAAAGCGCCCGCTAAGCTGCGCCTCAAGAGGCAGCCCGCGACGTCGCCAGCATCTACTGCCAAACCAGCCTAGAAGGGCCCGATCTCGCCGCGATTGCGGAAGCTAAGCAGGGTCGGGCCTGGTTAGAACTTGGATGGGAGACCTCTAGGGAAGATCAGGTGCGCTCCGCCTTCTCCTTTTGGCGCCCGCAGCGTTCGCGGCTATCTCCGCCCCCCGCTGGGTACAGCTGCAAGCCCCACCTCCTCAGGCCCCTCCCACCACAGCAAGCGTCTTATGAGGCGCTCCCCGCCTGCCTGACCGGCCAGGCGGCCAGAAGGTGTCCCTGGAAGGCAGAGGCACACCAGACGATCCGGGGGTGGCCTGACGCAAACCAGACGTGGCCGCGGACCCGGGGGCCGTCCGTGCGGCCCGCGAGCCCCTCGACCTGCACCTGGCCGCCCCCACTGGAGCCAGCCCGGCAGACAGGTGGCGGCGCCGGGGCTGGGCTCCAGT
>NW_020841082.1:0-2184 GCF_003676395.1 Aethalodelphis obliquidens | reverse complement strand
AACAGAGAGGAAGAATATATTCTATCTATAGGAGTATTTTAAAAGAATGCCCATCAGAAGCTCTGTGGTTTGAACAAGTACAAAAATACATCTATTACATTTAACTGGAATAGGGCAGAGTGAATCAGTTTCCCAGTTCTGAAATGTTAAAAGGCAGACATTTCATTTTATTTCTTCCTGGCTTCTCTACATTAAAAAAATGGTTCCATTCTTGACAGACGGCAGCAGTAGAAGGCCTTGTTACAATGCACGGTCATTCTGGTGAATGACTTTGATTACCCCTGGTCCTGGTGCTGTGAAAATCCGGTAAAACATATAAGAATAGTTTCTTTTTAGTAAAAAAAGGAAAATGCCAGGAAATTCTCTCTTAAAAGAAGAAATATCCCTTCCTATGGAAGTGAGAGAAAAAGTTGAAGCATCCTTATTTTACACAAGGTAAATGCTTTAATGAGAAATGGATAATTTTGTTTTTGAAATTTGAAAGATATACTTTCTCTCTCTTGTTTTTTTTTCTTAAATCAACCTGAAATTTTATATGAGTATATAATTTATCTTTAATTCTTTGAATTGAGTCTGTTTTAGAAACAACAACAAAAGTTCTTTACAAAAGACTTTATAATATAATTAAGATTTATAGGACTGAGCTCCATGAGTTTAGGACTGATGTCTTTTGGAAACTTACAGAAATTCCATAGCTTGGAGAAGGACCTGCCCCTAAATCAGTGCTCCATAAATATTGTTGAATGAATTAATGATAATTTATATTTAGTTTGGACTAAATGACCTTTAAGTAAATGAAAATTAATAAAATAAGTTGTTTTATTGCTAGCTCAAGTCTGTTTCACAGTGAGCCCAGTGAATATTAGATAATATATATTCTGCAACTATTGTGATGCATTTCTAAGTGGTATCCTATTTCTCAATAAAGGATGTCCTTGTGGTTAAGTGGCTTTCATTGCTTTAAACAACAAAATCCAGTATGTGAAAATGATCGGTGTTGAAGCAGTTCATGGTACACCATTATTAGAAACATTTGGGCTTCCCTGGTGGTGCAGTGGTTAAGAATCTTCCTGCCAATGCAGGGGACACGGGTTCATGCCCTGGTCCGGTGTGGGACTCGAGGGACATTGTTCCAGCTAATGATTAAGAACTCTCCAGACAATAGGGGCTTCTTAGACAATGGGTGAATTTCCAGGATGTCCGGCCCCCTTCCGAGAAGGAGGGAGATAACAAAATGTAAAAAAGGTGTCTGTCAAAGACCAATCAGGCAGCTGGGGAGAAGGAGGGAGATAACAAAATGTAAAAAAGGTGTCTGTCAAAGACCAATCAGGCAGCTAGGGACAAGTTCCCTCTCTGGTCCAAGCCTAAGCCGGGACCAATCAGCAGGAGAACACAACCAAATCTATAATTTACATACGGGGAAGTGGGAACCTATAAAACTGACATATTCGCGCCCAAAAGGGTTCCTTCTTCGACCTCCTGCGTGAGGACCAAGGAACCCCGGTGCACCGGCCTTCAATAAACCTCTTGCGTTTTGCATCGGCTTCCGACTCTTGTTGTTTCCTGGGCGAGTCGAAACTCCTAGGAGACCGCGAAGGTCTAACACCGGGAAGATCCCACATGCCGTGGAGGAACTAAGCCCGTGGCCACAACTACTGAGCCTGCGCTCTAGAGACCGCGAGCCACAACTACTGAAGCTAGCGTGCCTAGAGCCCGTGCTCCGCAACAAGAGAAGCCACCACAATGAGAAGCCCACGCACCACAAGGAAGAGTAGTCCTCGCTCCTCACAACTGGAGAAAGCCCGCGCACAGTAACGAAGACCCAATGCAGCCAAAAATAAATAAATTAAATAAACTTAAAAAAAAAAAGAAAGAGACATTCAAAAATATGCTGAAGTTCATAGGCTAAAAACCTAACTTGGAAAATAAAAAGTTAGATTGTTTCAGGAAATATACCAGGACTAACATTTATTTGGTGAAGGGAAATTCTTCTTTCAAAACTGCAATACTGGCAGTACTTTGAGCTATCGGCTATTCACTTAAAAGTGAATGCATGTTATATTTTGTTTATTAACAAAATGCACATAAAATATTTCCCCCCACACCTAATCACTTATTAATAAGATTTTATTATGACCGTATCTAAAATATTAATTTTATTGATTGTGGTTTTTGAATATGTCT
>NW_020841081.1:0-2184 GCF_003676395.1 Aethalodelphis obliquidens | reverse complement strand
CATCGGATGAATGGATAAAGAAGATGTGGCACATATATACAATGGAAATTACTCAGCTGTAAAAAGAAACGAAATTGAGCTATTTGTAATGAGGTGGATAGACCTAGAGTCTGTCATACAGAGTGAAGTAAGTCAGAAAGAGAAAGACAAATATCGTATGCTAACAGATATATATGGAATTTTAGAAAAAAAAATGTCATGAAGAACCTAGGGGTAAGACAGGAATAAAGACACAGACCTACTAGAGAATGGACTTGAGGATATGGGGAGGGGGAAGTGTAAGCTGTGACAAAGCGAGAGAGAGGCATGGACATTCATACACTACCAGATGTAAGGTATATAGCTAGTGGGAAGCAGCCGCATAGCACAGGGAGATCAGCTCGGTGCTTTGTGACCGCCTGGAGGGGTGGGATAGGGAGGGTGGGAGGGAGGGAGATGCAAGAGGGAAGAGATATGGGAACATATGTATATGTATAACTGATTCACTTTGTTATAAAGCAGAAACTAACACACCATTTTAAAGCAATTATACTCCAATAAAGATGTAAAAAAAAAAGTTACAGCTAGAGTCAAGTAAGGAGTTTGAAATAATTAGACCAAATTTAATTTTATAGCTATTTAAATATTCAATTAAGTAGTGATTCCCTACATAATCAAGAATTTATTCTATGGCAAAACTGTACTGTGCTCCATAGGATGCCTGCTGGCTCCCTAATCCTCAACTTTTGCAAGTATAAGGGCCAGTCCTGGGAACAGAATATATCTTCGTCAGCTCAGGCTGCTATTACAAAATATGACTTTTCATTGTATCCTCACATGGTGGAGAGCAGAGACAGGAAGGAAACTCTCATGTTTCTTCTTATAAGGTCACTCACTAATCCCATTCACGAGGGCTGCACCCTCATGACCTAATTATCTTCCAAAGGCCCCACCTCCAAAAACCATCACACTGGGGGATTAGGATTTCAACATATGAATTTTGAGGGGACACATTCAGTCCATAACAGAAGGGCTGTCAACTACCCCATCACCTTCTCCCCCCTTAGCCTCCAAAACAAAGTCCAGGAATAGAGTGGTGAGTGTCACTGAAGTTCAGTGCTCAGCCCCTACTTCTGGACTCAGACTCACCAGCCTCCACAGGTGGCTTCACACACTATGTGCTTGGACTACACAGCTATATAACTCACTACTGTCAAGGCGAAAAAAATTAAAAATGGCATTTGCTTGCACATATTGTGTCTTTGATCACGGGATTCCCTCAGCCTGGAATATCCTTCCTTGCATCTTCTTTATCAAATCTCAACTCATTTTTCAAGGCCCAGGTCAAGGGCTAACTCTTCTGTGAAGCTTTCCCTAGTGTCCCCAGGCAGAACTAACTTAACCTTCCTCCATACTTTCAAATCACTTTACTTAGCACTAAGAAGTCTGCCTAGCATGCACTTCATTCTGCTTTGTATTAAATATACTGACATGTTTGTCTCTTCGACTAGATTGCAAACAACTTGAGGTCTGGGAGCAGATGTTAGTTAACCTTTGTTCATGACATGGAATCTCTCAGTCCCTATGGCTTTTGGTTCAGAGTGGTCCTCATCCCATGATATTATTTGGGGAAAAGGTAAATAGTCATTCTTTTTTTTTTTTTTTACATCTTTATTGGTGTATAATTGCTCTACAATGGTGTGTTAGTTTCTGCTGCATAACAAAGTGAATCAGTTATACATATACATATGTTCCCATATCTCTTCCCTCTTGCGTCTCCCTCCCTCCCACCCTCCTTATCTCACCCCTCTAGGTGGTCACAAAGCACCGAGCTGATCTCCCTGTGCTATGCGGCTGCTTCCCACTAGCTATTTTACATTTCGTAGTGTATATATGTCCATGCCACTCTCTCGCTTTGTCACAGCTTGTCCTTCCCCCTCCCCATATCCTCAAGTCCATTCTCTAGTAGGTCTGTGTCTTTATTCCTGTCTTACCCCTAGGTTCTTCATGACATTTTTTCTTAAATTCCATATATATATGTTAGCATACGGTATTTGTCTTTCTCTTTCTGACTTACTTCACTCTGTATGACAGACTCTAGGTCCATCCACCTCATTACAAATAGCTCAATTTCGTTTCTTTTTATGGCTGAGTAATATTCCATTGTATATATGTGCCACATCTTCTTTATCCATTCATCCGATG
>NW_020841080.1:0-2185 GCF_003676395.1 Aethalodelphis obliquidens | reverse complement strand
AGCTCGGGCTGTATTTGTCTGTCTGTGTCTGGCTTCTTTTACTTCACATAATGTCCTCCAGTTTCATCCACGTTTCCCAAACGGAAGGATTCCCTTCTTTTTAAAGGCTGAATAATATTCCAGTGTGTGTGTGTGTGTGCGCGCGCGTGCGTATCTCACATTTTCTTTATCTCTTCATCTTTCGACAGGCATTGAGGTTGTATCCATATCCTGGCTAATGTGAATAATGCTGCAGTGAACATAGGAGTGCAGATATGTCTCCGAGATCGTGGTTTCATCTGCTTTGGCTATATACCCGGAAGTGGAATTGCTGGATCCTATGGTAGGTAGTTCTAGTTTTAATTTTTTGAGGAAACTCCATACTGTTTTCCACAGTGGCTGCACCGATGTGTGTTCCCAGCAACAATGCATAGGGTTCTCTTTTCTCCACAACTTTGCCAACACTCGTTATCGTTTTTTTTAATTAACTTATTTATTTATTTTTGGCTGCGCTGGGTCTTCGTTGCTGCGCGTGGGCTTTCTCTAGTTGCGGTGAGCGGGGGCTACTCTTCCTTGCGGTGCGCGGGCTTCTCATTGCGGTGGCTTCTCGTGTTGTGGAGCAAAGGCTCTAGGCCCGCGGGCTTCAGTAGTTGTGGCTTGTGGGCTCTAGAGCGCAGGCTCAGTAGTTGTGGCACACAGGCTTACTTGCTCCGTGGCACGTGGGATCTTCCCCGACCAGGGCTCGAACCCATGTCCCCTGCGTTGGCAGGTGGATTCTTAACCACTGTGCCACCAGGGAAGCCCAACACTTGTTATCTTTTGTCTGTTTCATAACAGCCATTCTAACAGGTGTGAGGTGATATCTCATTGTGGTTTTGATTTGTATTTCCCTGAGGGTTAGTGATGTTGAGCACCTCTTCATGTACTGTTTGGCCATTGGAATGTCTTCTTTTGAGAAATGCCTATTCAGGTCCTTTACCTGTTTTTTATATTGGGTTGTTACTACTTTGCATTGAGTTGTGTGAGCTCCTTGTATATTTTGACAAGTAGCTCCTTATCAGATACATGGTTTGCAAATATCTTCTCCCATTCTATATGTTGCCGTTTCACTCTGTTGTCTGTTTCCTCTGCTGTGTAGAAGCTTTTAATACGATGCAATCCCCTTGTCTATTTTTGTCTTTGTTGCCTGTGCTTTTGGTGTCATATCCAAAAAACCATCGTCCAAACTCACGTCAAGAAGCTCTTCCCCTATGCTTTCTTCTTGTAGTTCTATGGTTTCAGTCCTTATGGTTAAGTCTCTGGTCCATTTTGGCTTGATTTTATATATGGAGTGAGCTGCGGGTCCGGTTTCATTCTTCTGCATGTGGGCGTCTAGTCTCCCAGCATCGTTTATTGACAGTACTATCCTTTCCCCATTGTGTGTTCTTGGCACCCTGTGGGAGATAGCTCACGGAGCTTCTTTGAGACAGTTAGTTTGAGCAGTTAGGCGTCTGATAGACCTGCATCTTCTGCGGTTTATGTCTTGCCCGCGGCAGTGTCACATTCCCTGATTCTTCGTGCGTCTTACAGCTTTGCTTTGGTGTGTGTGTGTTGGAAGAAACAGCCGCCTCTTCCAGTCTTTACGGTCGGAGTTTGCAGACCAGCCCAGTCAGAGATTCTGGAGCCTCTCAGACGTGTTCTGTGGACGTGCAAGCTCCACGTCCCTCCCTCCTGGGGAAGGATTCCTAGTTGTGTGCCTTCACCGTGTCCCCGCTTCCCCTGGAGGAGTGCAAGGGATGGCGGGGGCTGGGGGCGGGCTCCATTTTCCTCCTCCTGAGGGAGAAGTCTCAGGATCGGTCCTCCTGTCCATCCTGCCAGGCTCTGCCGGCTACTACAGCGCCTGTCCCTCGCTTCCTCTTTTGCTGCCCCCACATGGGCCTGTGGCCTCGGGCTCTGAGTGAGATGAGAGGCCAGGAGGTCTGTGAGGCAGTGCCCGGAGCCTGGGGATGTGGGTGCAGCTTGACTCCCTCTGGCCTGGGCCGAACGGAGGAGGCTCTCAGCGCTGAGGGTGCCAGCTTGGGGGAGGGGGGCCAGGGGGAGGGAACTGCTCCTTTTATCCTTTCAAAGTGGTTTTTCTTGGTTCTATGCTCATTCGAGGTGTCGCACCTTGCTAACTGGATCCTGCAGTTCGCATAAAATTTATTTTCCCCAAATACCGTACTTTTGT
>NW_020841079.1:0-2186 GCF_003676395.1 Aethalodelphis obliquidens | reverse complement strand
AGCTCGGGCTGTATTTGTCTGTCTGTGTCTGGCTTCTTTTACTTCACGTAATGTCCTCCAGTTTCATCCACGTTTCCCAAACGGAAGGATTCCCTTCTTTTTAAAGGCTGAATAATATTCCAGTGTGTGTGTGTGTGTGCGCGCGCGTGCGTATCTCACATTTTCTTTATCTCTTCATCTTTCGACAGGCATTGAGGTTGTATCCATATCCTGGCTAATGTGAATAATGCTGCAGTGAACATAGGAGTGCAGATATGTCTCCGAGATCGTGGTTTCATCTGCTTTGGCTGTATACCCGGAAGTGGAATTGCTGGATCCTATGGTAGGTAGTTGTAGTTTTAATTTTTTGAGGAAACTCCATACTGTTTTCCACAGTGGCTGCACCGATGTGTGTTCCCAGCAACAATGCATAGGGTTCTCTTTTCTCCACAACTTTGCCAACACTCGTTATCTTGTTTTTTAATTAACTTATTTATTTATCTTTGGCTGCGCTGGGTCTTCGTTGCTGCGCGTGGACTTTCTCTAGTTGCGGTGAGCGGGGGCTACTCTTCCTTGCGGTGCGCGGGCTTCTCATTGCGGTGGCTTCTCTTGTTGTGGAGCAAAGGCTCTAGGCCCGCGGGCTTCAGTAGTTGTGGCTTGTGGGCTCTAGAGCGCAGGCTCAGTAGTTGTGGCACACAGGCTTACTTGCTCCGTGGCACGTGGGATCTTCCCCGACCAGGGCTCGAACCCATGTCCCCTGCGTTGGCAGGTGGATTCTTAACCACTGTGCCACCAGGGAAGCCCAACACTTGTTATCTTTTGTCTGTTTCATAACAGCCATTCTAACAGGTGTGAGGTGATATCTCATTGTGGTTCTGATTTGTATTTCCCTGAGGGTTAGTGATGTTGAGCACCTCTTCATGTACTGTTTGGCCATTGGAATGTCTTCTTTTGAGAAATGCCTATTCAGGTCCTTTACCTGTTTTTTAAATTGGGTTGTTACTACTTTGCATTGAGTTGTGTGAGCTCCTTGTATATTGTGACAAGTAGCTCCTTATCAGATACATGGTTTGCAAATATCTTCTCCCATTCTATATGTTGCCGTTTCACTCTGTTGTCTGTTTCCTTTGCTGTGTAGAAGCTTTTAATAGGATGCAATCCCCTTGTCTGTTTTTGTCTTTGTTGCCTGTGCTTTTGGTGTCATATCCAAAAAACCATTGTCCAAACTCACGTCAAGAAGCTCTTCCCCTATGCTTTCTTCTTGTAGTTTTATGGTTTCAGTCCTTATGGTTACGTCTCTGGTCCATTTTGGCTTGATTTTATATATGGAGTGAGCTGCGGGTCCGGTTTCATTCTTCTGCATGTGGGCGTCTAGTCTCCCAGCATCGTTTATTGACAGTACTATCCTTTCCCCATTGTGTGTTCTTGGCACCCTTGTGGGAGATAGCTCACGGAGCTTCTTTGAGACAGTTAGTTTGAGCAGTTAGGCGTCTGATAGACCTTCATCTTCTGCGGTTTATGTCTTGCCCGCGGCAGTGTCACATTCCCTGGTTCTTCGTGCGTCTTCCAGCTTTGCTTTGGTGTGTGTGTGTTGGAAGAAACAGCCGCCTCTTCCAGCCTTTATGGTCGGAGTTTGCAGACCAGCCCAGTCAGAGATTCTGGAGCCTCTCAGACGTGTTCTGTGGACGTGCAGCTCCACATCCCTCCCTCCTGGGGAAAGGATTCCTAGTTGTGTGCCTTCACCGTGTCCCCGCTTCCCCTGGAGGAGTGCAAGGGATGGCGGGGGCTGGGGGCGGGCTCCATTTTCCTCCTCCTGAGGGAGAAGTCTCAGGATCGGTCCTCCTGTCCATCCTGCCAGGCTCTGCCGGCTACTACAGCGCCTGTCCCTCGCTTCCTCTTTTGCTGCCCCCACATGGGCCTGTGGCCTCGGGCTCTGAGTGAGATGAGAGGCCAGGAGGTCTGTGAGGCAGTGCCCGGAGCCTGGGGATGTGGGTGCAGCTTGACTCCCTCTGGCCTGGGCCGAACGGAGGAGGCTCTCAGCGCTGAGGGTGCCAGCTTGGGGGAGGGGGGCCAGGGGGAGGGAACTGCTCCTTTTATCCTTTCAAAGTGGTTTTTCTTGGTTCTATGCTCATTCGAGGTGTCGCACCTTGCTAACTGGATCCTGCAGTTCGCATAAAATTTATTTTCCCCAAATACCGTACTTTTGT
>NW_020841078.1:0-2189 GCF_003676395.1 Aethalodelphis obliquidens | reverse complement strand
GAGGTTTGACTTCAAGTCTTTTTTATCTCATAATAGACTAGTCAGTCAAGTATCATTTTCATGGAGTATTTTGTTCCCAATCTTTCAATTTTATGCTATATATGGATTAGAAGTTAACATGAATATCTTGTACACAGTATAATTGAACTTTCTTTAATCCATTCAGCCACCCTATGGATGATTTAAATTGAAGTATAGTTGATTTACAATATTACATTAGTCTCAGGGGTACAACATATGGATTGAATATTTTTATAGATCGTGTTCCACTAAAGTGATTACACAATAATGTCTATATTTCCCTGTGTTGTACTATATATCCTTGTTTGTTTATTTCATACCTAGGGGTACTGGATTTAGAGAAACAAACAACTGTTTTTCCCTCCCCCTTTAAGTCGCCCCACCAGTAACCACTAATTTGTTCTCTGTGAGTCTATTTCTGTTTTGTTATATACATACATTTCTTGCATTTTTAGATTCTACAGAGAAGTGAGAACATAGTGTATTTGTCCTTCTCTAACTTAAGTATGCATAAATATTCTAGGCCTATCCATGTTGTTGCAAATGGCAGACTTTGATCCTTTTAATGGCCGAGTAATAGTCTATTGTGTATACATACCACATCTTCTTTATCCACTCATCTGTTGATGGACATTTAGTTTGCTTCCATATGTTGGCAATTGTAAATAATGTTGCTATGAACATTGGGATGCATGTATCTTGTTAAATTGGTGTCTTCATTTTCTTTGGACATATACCAAGCAGTGGAATTGCTGGCTAATATGATAGTTCTACTATTAGCTTTTATCAGGACCTCCATATTCTTTTCATAGTGGGTGTTCCAACTTACAATCCCACCACCAGTGTACTAGGATTGCCTTCTCCATGTCATGAACAACATTTCATATTTGTATACTTTGGAATAATAGCCACGTTGAGAGGTGTGACCTGACGTCTCATTATGGGTTTTCTTGTGGATCATTCATTAAATTTAATTTACAAAAGAAGATGATAGGCTGGATGTGATCTCCAGGTTTAGTTTGCTAATGCCTGGCATAGGTTAATTTGGGGAGAATTAATACCTTTACAATGGTATTTATTGCTTACATTTTTCAGGTTGACATTTAGTGATTGGAAACATTTAAAACTTTTTCTCCCTGAAGGATATATGAAGTCTGTTGGTTTGTTTCTGTTTTATAAATTTGTTCATTTCTATCATTTTTTAGACTCCACTATAAGTGATATCATATGATATTTGTCTTTTTCTATCTGACTTACTTCACTTAGAATGAAATAATGTCATTTGCAGCAACAGGAATGGACCTAGAGGTGATCATGCTTTTTCATTTCTGAGTAATATTTATTTGATTGTGTACATGTACAACTTCTTCATTATCCACTCATCTGTTGATGGACATTTTGGTTGCCTCCATGTCTTGGCTATTGTAAACAGTGCTGCAGTGCATGTTTGGGTTTGGGTGCATTTGCCATTTTCATTTCTGGCTTTCTGCAGATATACACCCAGAAGTAAGACTGCTGGATGATATGGTAGCTCTATTTTTACTTTTAAAAGACATCTCCATACTGTACTTTATAGTGGCTCTTACCAGCTTACATCACACCAACAGCATAGGAGGGTTCCCTTTTCTCCATGTCCTCTCCAGCATTTATGGTTTGTAAACGTTTTGATGATGGCCATTCTGACTGTGTGAGGGGAAACCTTGTGGTAGTTTTGATTTGCATGTGTCTCTCCAATAACACAAGATCTTGAGCATCTTTGCATGTGTTTTTTTAAACACTGTGAGGAAAAGTTACAGTTGACATTGGGTTTTTGAAAGTCTGACTATTTTGAATTTTTGCTCGATAACTACCACAGGACATTTGTTAAGGGCAGGTGTCATTTACACCCTGGCAGTCCTTGTGAATATGAAGTGCCCATAAGCACATGTTTTAAAGTTGCTGTTGTGGAAATGGGCACAGATGTTAGGATTTCCTTCATGCCCCTCTCTGGTTACTTGGGTAACCAGACCCACTGTGGAAGACGGGCTCTTGGATTGTAAATTAGTGTGGGCTGTGGCAGAACAAACAGCCCAAATCTTCTGTTTTGTTATTTCTTGTTTTTGTTTTAATTTGATTTTTCTCTTTTATTGGAGTAAAGTTGATTTAAAATATTCTGTTTGTGGTAGGCG
>NW_020841077.1:0-2190 GCF_003676395.1 Aethalodelphis obliquidens | reverse complement strand
TAATAGCTTTGCTTTCACACTGAAGTCTTCAGACTATTCTGTATATACATTCAACCCCTATTTTCCTGTAACCAGTTTCCCAAGGAAGGTATGTGTGGTTCACAAAGGGATCTTTAAAAGGTGATAAACTATAGCAAATGTTACTTAACAAATGAGTCTCAGCATATGGAAGGAGAAAGTGTTTCTAAGTATTTCTATAAAAAGCATGTCCGTGGTGGTGGGGGATGAACTGGGAGACTGGGATTGACATGTATACACTGATGTGTGTAAAAGTGATAATTAATAAGAACCTGCTGTATTAAAAAAATAAATAAAATAAAATTTAAAAAAGCAGGTCCTTATTTCATACTGTTTGCAAACCGATAAAACCTATTCCTCATAGGCAGATAAATGCTTTCCTTTCTCAAAAGGCCTGCTTCCCCTTCACTACCCACTCTACGAGGTCTAACTTGGGTTTTTCCTGAGAGCGTCTATACCTCTTGTCCTTTAAGGAAGGGGACAGGAAAAGCTTCTGTGCCGAGTACCCTCTCTGATCACCTTCTCTATGCTGACCCTCACATCCCCTGCCAGTCCTGATTCTCTCACTCTGACCAGCTCGGTCAACTCTAAGTAGAGGTGTCTAGGGAGCAAGCTAAAAGGTTAAGATCAACGAGTACATCCTTTTAAAGAAATCCATGTGGCTGTTTAAAGTTCATACAATTATTAATTGAGGATGATTAAACAATGCTATTTACTGTGCGGAAAACCAGCCCTCTGGCCTTATAGCGCAGTCATTTCGTTGTGAGACAAGGTGCTAATCCCTTTCAGTTCTCAGGGGAGTACAGTTTAATCAGATGCTGTACTTGTGTTGGATAACCTGTGATGGGACAAGCTCGGTGACTCTTCACGTAATTAAACACACAGCGATAACAAAACACATAGCCAGAGGTGGCAAGAACGGTGTCATTCACCCGGTTTTTACGACACAGTGGGCACACAGTCTTCATTTGGGGCAACAGGGGAGAATCAGAATTGTAGTCTAGATGTACCGGTGGTGGTGGAGTAGGCAGGGCAGTCAATGACTTGATGGTTTCTTGGTTTCCGGATGAATACCACCACTCAAGGAACTGCAGGAAGAATACACCCACCGAAAGGCCAGTAGAGAGGCATGAGGCGGCACCTCCCACGGCTTGCTTCAGAGCTGACTTTATCTTCTCGCCAATGCTGTTTGGAGAACAGAACAAGGAGGCAAAAGCAGAAACTGTTTATTTAGGTACAATCACAGAAAAACTAATACGCGTGTAATTCTTACACTTTTCATTAGAATCGTTGATTCAGCTTGGGGATTGAATAGTTGCTGGACTGGCGTTTTCTCTTGTAAGTGTCTATTCGAAACAATTCCCTCTTTCTGACCTACCGTAGTTTAGGAGTTCTAGGAGCTAAGCTTTGTTTTTAATGACTAGGGCTTTGTTTGCTTTGTGTTTTGAGAAAGAAATTAATGAGCCATTGATTATATAGACCTTTATGGGGGTGGAAGATAGTATATCCAGAAAAAGAAATAACTCACTTAAAAAACAACTCAGCAGTACTGAGGAATATATTTGAACTTGTCAGAGAACACAGACACTAGGAGCGGGATAGCACCATGGTTAAGAGCAGTCTTTAGAATTGTACTGATCTGGCTTGAATCTCAGCTCTGCCGCCTATTAGCTGTGTGGCCTTGGCAAGGTACTCAAATGTTAGAACTTTCCTCAACTGTTAAGCGGTGCTAATGCATTTATTTCATTGAGCTGTGATGAGGATTCAGATAATATACGTAAACACCTAGCAAAGTGTCTGGTACATAGCAAGTGTGTGCAAAAATGTAGCCATTATGATGAGGAAGGTTACCAGGATGGCAATCCTTGTTTTATGGACACAAGAATTTTTCGATGATTTTATGAAATACCCCAAAGTGGACTGAGGTGGGTAAATTTCATAAAATTGGGATAAGATTTTAGGATTTATTAATCAAATATGTTGGGGAAATGTTAAGCCTTACCTCCCAGCTGATTGCTGCATCATGCTGGCTTCGGCTGGTTTGTGCTCCAGAGCTTGTATATCCTGAACTGTAAGTCGACCTAGCCGAACCCCAGCCAGGCTCAGCAGTGGTGAGTGATGCTGAGCCTTTCCTAGGATGTATCGAAGCTGCTGTACAAGAAACCAGCCTTC
>NW_020841076.1:0-2191 GCF_003676395.1 Aethalodelphis obliquidens | reverse complement strand
TGTGTTATTTGTTGTTTTTCCCTTGCTGCTTTTAATATGTTTTCTTTGTATTTAATTTTTGACAGTTTGATTTATATGTGTCTTGGCGTATTTCTCCTTGGATTTATCCTGTATGGGACTCTCTGTGCTTCCTGGACTTGATTAACTATTTCCTTTCCCATATTAGGGAAGTTTTCAACTATAATCTCTTCAAATATTTTCTCAGTCCCTTTCTTTTTCTCTTCTTCTTCTGGAACCCCTATAATTCGAATGTTGGTGCGTTTAATGTTGTCCCAGAGGTCTCTGAGACTGTCCTCAGTTCTTTTCATTCTTTTTTCTTTATTCTGCTCTGCAGTAGTTAGTTCCACTATTTTATCTTCCAGGTCACTTATCCGTTCTTCTGCCTCAGTTATTCTGCTATTGATCCCATCTAGAGTACTTTTAATTTCATTTATTGTGTTGTTCATCGTTGCTTGCTTCATCTTTAGTTCTTCTAGGTCCTTGTTAACTGATTCTTGCAATTTGTCCATTCTATTTTCCATTCTATCTCCAAGATTTCGGATCAACCTTACTATCATTATTCTGAATTCTTTTTCAGGTAGACTGCCTATTTCCTCTTCATTTGTTAGGTCTGGTGGGTTTTTATCTTGCTCCTTCATCTGCTGTGTGTTTTTCTGTTTTTTCATTTTGCTTATCTTACTGTGTTTGGGGTCTCCTTTTTTGCAGGCTGAAGGTTCGTAGTTCCTGTTGTTTTTTGTGTCTGTCCCCAGTGGCTAAGGTTGGTTCAGTGGGTTGTGTAGGCTTCCTGGTGGAGGGTACTAGTGCCTGTGTTCTGGTGGATGAGGCTGGATCTTGTCTTTCTGGTGGGCAGGTCCACGTCTGGTGGTGTGTTTTGGGGTATCTGTAGACTTATTATGATTTTGGGCAGCCTCTCTGCTAATGGGTGGGGTTGTGTTCCTGTCTTGCTAGTTGTTTGGCATAGGATGTCCAGCACTGTAGCTTGCTGGTCATTGAGTGAAGCTGGGTGCTGGCGTTGAGATGGAGATGTCTGGGAGATTTTCGCCGTTTGATATTATGTGCAGCTGGGAGGCCTCTTGTGGACCAGTGTCCTGAAGTTGGCTCTCCCACCTCAGAGGCACAGCACTGAGTCCTGGCTGCAGCACCAAGAGCCTTTCATCCACAGGGCTCCTTAATTTGGGATGATTCGTTGTCTATTCAGGTATTCCACAGATGCAGGGTATATCAAGTTGATTGTGGAGGTTTAATCCGCTGCTTCTGAGGCTGCTGGGAGAGATTTCCCTTTCTCTTCTTTGTTCTCACAGTTCCCAGGGGCTCAGCTTTGGATTTGGCCCCGCCTGTGCGTGTAGGTCGCTGGAGGGCGTCTGTTCTTTGCTCAGACAGGACGGGGTTAAAGGAGCCGCTGATTCGGAGGCTCTGGCTCACCCAGGCTGGGGGGTAGGGAGGGTCACGGAGTGCGGGGCGGGCCTGCAGCAGCAGAGGCCGTTGTGACGGCGTGACGCTGCAGCCTGAGGCACGCCGAGCGCTCTCCCGAGGGAGCCGTCCCTGGATCCCGGGACCCTGGCAGTGGCGGGCTGCACAGGCTCCCCGGAAGGGCGCGTGGCTAGTGACCTGTGTTCGCACACAGGCCTCCTGGCTGCGGCAGCAGCGGCCTGAGCGTCCCATGTCCGTCTCCGGGCTCCGCACTCTTAGCCGCGGCTCGCGCCCGTCCCTGGAGCTCTCCCAAGCAGCACTCTTAATCCCCTCTCCTCGTGCACCAGGAAACAAAGAGAGACGTAAAAGTCTCTTGCCTCTTCGGCAGGTCCAGACCCCTCCCCGGACTCTCTCCCGGCCAGCCGCGGCGCACCAACGCCCTGCAGGCTGTGTTCACGCCGCCAACCTCAGTCCTCTCCCGGCGCTCCGACAAAAGCCGGAGCCTCAGCTCCCAGTCCCGCCCGCCCCGGCGGGCGAGCAGACAAGCCTCTCGGCTGGTGAGTGCCGGTCGGCCCGATCCTCTGCGCTGGAATCTGTCCGCTTTGCCCTCCGCACCCCTGTAGCTGTGCTCTTCTCCGTGGCTCCCAAGCTCCCCCACTCCGCCTCCCGAAGTCTCCACCTGCGAATGGGCTTCCTAGTGTGTGGACACTTTTCCTCCTTCACAGCTCTCTCCTGCTGGTGCAGGACCCGTCCCTATCCTTTTGTCTCTGTTTAGTTTTTT
>NW_020841075.1:0-2191 GCF_003676395.1 Aethalodelphis obliquidens | reverse complement strand
TTTTTGGCCATCCCCATACCGGCAGTTTCTGCCCAGGCTTGAGGGAACCGAGTTACCCAATCTGTAACATTAACTCGTGAGGATGAAGGCTGCTCGTATAATTTATATTCATCTTCTAATTTCATAGTCAATATTTGAAGTAACCTTCCTTTATTATCAGTTATGGTGGGACCTTCTGGCTGAAAGTGGATTTGAGCCCCTACTTTGGAGAGTAAATCTCTTCCCAGCAAAGGATAGGGGCATTCCGGAATAATCAAAAATGAATGGGTTACTCGTCCAATCCCAAGATCTACTGTCCTTCGTGTGGTCCATGAATATTGTTTATTCCCAGTGGCTCCTTGTACCCATGACCTTTTAGCTGAGATAGGACCTTTTGAGTGGAGAAGGACGGAGTGCTGGGCTCCGGTATCCACCAAAAATTGAACAGGTTCCCCCTCCACTTTAAGAGTTACCCGGGGCTCGGGGAGAGGGTTCGAGCCCTGACTTTCCTAGTCTTCTTCTTCCAATGTTAAGATCTTGTTTCTGGTTGGCCTTCCTCCATTCTTTTTCTTAGGGCATTCTCTCGCCCAATGTCCTTTTTCTTTACAGTAGGCACATTGGTCCTTGTCTAATGGTCGCCTTCTGTCTGCCGTTCGCCCTTCCTGCCCATTTCTATCCCCTATATTTCTTCCTCCAACCACAGTGGCCAGTATCTTACTTAAATTCCTCTCTTGTCTCTTATCTCGTCTTCTTTCACGGGCTGCCTGCTCTTTCTTTCTTTCTTCCTTCTCTTCCTCTGTTTCTCTTTTGTTATATACTTTATCTGCCTCTTTTACTAACTCCTGAAGCGAAAATCCCTGCAAGCCATCTAGCCTCTGTAATTTCTTCCTAATGTCAGGGGCCGCTTGATCAATGAAAGCCATTGCTACAGTAGCCCTATGTTCCTCCGAAGTTGGATCATAAGGGGTAAAGCGTCTAAAGGCTTCCATTAAACGTTCCAGGAACACAGTTGGCGATTCCTGGGGCCCCTGAGTTACTTCCCTTACCTTAGCCAAATTAGTGGGCCGTCTGGCCGCTCCATGGAGACCCGCCACCAGAGCCTGGCGATACGTTTTCAGGCGCTCCCTACCTTCCGGGGCATTGAAATCCCAGTTTGGCCTGACGAGTGGGAAACCAGCATCAATCTCGTTAGGCAGCTGGGTAGGTTGCCCATTGGCGCCTAATACATTTTTTCTGGCTTCTAAAAGAACCCGTTGCCTCTCCTCAGTCGTTAGGAGAGTCTGGAGCAGCTGCTGACAATCATCCCATGTGGGCTGGTGGGAGAAAACAAGAGATTCTATTAAAGCGGTAAGGGCCTGTGGATTTTCGGAAAAAGTTGGGTTATGCATTTTCCAATTATAAAGATCTGCAGAGGAAAAGGGCCAATATTGGAGAGGTCTATTCCCTTGGCCGTCGGGGGGGCCATACTCTCTAAGAGGTAGGGCAGTGGAGTCCGGGGAGATAGCCCTCCGGCTCCTAGTGCCCGCTGAGGGACCCCTTTCTTCTTCCATCATGGATGGTTCCCTTGGTGCCGAGGGCAGTGGAGCTGGGGGTCCTCTAGGTGGTAGGGGATTTGGGGCCGGAGGATAAGGGGGTGGGGAATCCAAGAGAAGCAAATCGGACTGCGGGTCAGGATAAATCGCCTTCGGTGGATCCGGGGCGTCGGGTAGCTTCTCCGTGTTGGGGTTTTTCTTTAAGGCTAATATCTCCGACGCTGCTGATGTGTGCGCGGACGTACCTGTTGAGGAAACAAAGGGCCGGACCCACGGAGGTGGGGAGAGAATTAAATCTTCCCAGACCAAGACATATGGTACTTGGTCTGGGTGTCCGTGGGGATCTATATTAAATATCTTAGACTTCAGCAGCTTAATCTTGTCTAATAAAAAGGATCCTTCGGGGGGCCATCCTATCTGAAATGTTGGCCATTCAGAGGCACACAAAGTCTGCCACTTTCCTTTTTTTATTTTTACCGAAAAATTATGGGCTCTGGCCCGAACTTCGGTCCAATGGCTTAGGGTAAGGGAAAGAGGAGTCGTCATAGTCTGTCCCATTGTCGTCCGTCAGAGAAGAAGAATAGACCACAATACAGAAACAGTTAAAACTCCACGAAACACATATACGCATGGGCCACCGCGAGCTCGCTTCAAAACCGAAACTTCTTCAGATGGCAGTT
>NW_020841074.1:0-2192 GCF_003676395.1 Aethalodelphis obliquidens | reverse complement strand
GTCCTAAACAGGATATCTTACCTACAGTGTTCCTGGATGTTACGTTCTCTGATCAGATCTAAGGATAAACTCAAAAAGAACAGAAAAAGGTTTTGAGTGCCAGAAACTTACAGATCTTGGGAGACAGTAGAATTATCCTCCCACAACCAGGCATGATGTTCTTCACTGTAAGAGAGTCCAATCCAGTAAGAATAGGACATGGAGTTCATAAAATGCTGTTTGGAAACAAAGACCAACATATTAATCTATTTTGAATCTACTCTAGGGATCAGGTACTTTTAAGAAAGTCAGTGACTTTTAAGAAAGTCAGATTCAGTTTTTCAATTATACAAACTAAAATCATTTTTAACTTTTAATTTAGGAGGTATAGTCAAGCCACATGCCTCATAGTTCTCATTCATCAGGCCCATTCATTTATGGAGGAAAACGTACCACAAAATCTCACTTCTTGAAAGAATGAAAAACGTCATAAAGGGAATTAGAGCTTTCATGGAACACTTCCTTCACAGGGGATCAGCAATCAAATTTGATCCCAAACCAACAGTATCTTGAGGGATAAATCTTAGCACAGGTTCTGCATGGAGCTAGAGAAAATTTTCACTTTTTCTTAAGAGTTGGGTAATTGTTTTATAATATTCTTCATATTCATTCCAAGAGTGATAACAAAAGCTATATAATTACAAAAAAAATATAAATTCAATTAATGAACTAAAAATTCAAAGTCCTTTGAATAAAAATAATGATCTATTATTTATTCTTTGAATTCTCTCTAAAAAGTTTCTTGTACTTTATCTGTCACATTCCTATAATGTAAATCTTTGAGAAATTTTGTGTAGATTGTTTGACTGTTTCAAAGTGTAGGAAATTAGTTCAAATATAACTGCCTATTTACTATCTGATTAAAGACTTGAATCAAAGTATTCAGCTTACTTAGATAATATTTTCCTAGGTCAAAAAAATTGTAGAAAAATCAGAATTAAATACATGCCAGTTCATTTCTGTCTTGTATCTGAAGTAGACTGGAATTCTGAGAAACACAAAAATTTCTACTGTTTTCCATGTTTTTAATTCACTAGAAATGAAGTAACAGCTGCATTGGTAGCCAATCCACTTTTCTCGGCAAGAACAGCAGCCAGATCCTAAGAGAAAAAACAAAACGTGACTTGATGACATTGGAGATTCCGTTGTGTTCAGTGCTATTTACTCATTTGTTATTTAATGTTTTTCTACAACTATTCTTTGAGAATTTACTGCATACACCACAGTTCAGGGGATATTAATCTGAATGACTCAGACATGACCCTTCTTCCTCATGAAGATTATAGTCTAGAGATAGAGACAGAATTATACAAATTTCAGTCATTTATGAATTATATTTAATGATAATTTGTGTAAGTATACACAAGAAATTCAGTATGTAAAAATACTGTGTAGCAGAGTATAGGATGGGGGGCGGTTAGAAGAACCTCTTTTGAGGAAGTGACCCGAAGTTGATCTCTGCTGTGTAATTAAAAGTGAACTAGATAAAAGAGATATTTAAAGGAGGAAAGCATTTTAGCATATTTCCTGAGTCAGAAAATAATTCTGGATATTTTATTTCAAAATGAAGTTAATAAAGCACTTAGCTTGAAGTCTGACCATCCAGTTTACTAGTGATAGTGTCTTCAACATTTACCATCCTCAGTGATAAAAGTCATATTATGTGGTAGGCACTCAAATCTTTGTCAAATGAGTGGTGCTGAGATTGTAGAGTTGAATGGGCTACCAGGGGCTGGGATGTGGGGGAAATGGGGAGCTGTTGGTCAAAAGGTACGATCTTCCATTTAGAAGATGATTAAGTTTTAGGGATCTACTGTGCATCATTATAACTAGAGTTAACAGTACTGTATTATATACTTGGGAGAGTTGCTACAAGAGAGCTTCTTAAACATTCTCACCACAAAAAGACATGATAGTTGTGTGACATGATGGAGGTGTTAGTTAATGCTATGGTGGCAATAATATTGTAATAAGTGAATCATTGTACACTTTAAACTTCCACGATGTCATATGTCAATTATATCTCAATAAAGTTGGAAAAACGCTGAGGGAAAAAAGATATGAATGAAGTGCTATATGAACACAGAAGATGATGAGACATCATTTAGGAAAAGATATGTTTAAAAATATCTTTGAGCTGACGTTCACTGGTT
>NW_020841073.1:0-2193 GCF_003676395.1 Aethalodelphis obliquidens | reverse complement strand
TTTTTGTTCTGTAGATAGGTTCATTTGTGTCTCATTTTATAATCCACATATAAGTGATATCACATGGTATGTGTTGTTCTCTGGCTGACTTACTTCACTTTGTATGAGAATCTTTAGGTCCATCCATGTAGCTGCAGATGGCATTATTTCATTCTGTTTTATGGCTGAGTAATATTCCACTGTATATATGTACCACATCTTCTATATCCATTCATCTGTTGAGGGACATTCAGGTTGCTTCCGTGTCTTGGCTATTGTGAAGAGTGCTGCTGTGAATGCTGGGGTGCACGTACCTTTTCGAATTATAGTTTTGTCTGGATGTGTGCCCAGGAGTGAGATTGCTGGTTCATATGGTAATTCTATTTTTAGTTTTTGAGGAACCTCCATACTGTTTTCCATAGCGGCTGCATCAATTTACATTCCCACCAGTAGTGTAGGAGGGTTCCCTTTTCTCCACACCCCTTCCAGCATTTATTTCTAGACATTTTAATGATGGCCATTCTGACCACTACGGGGTGATAACTCACTGTAGTTTTGATTTGCATTCTCTCATAATTAGCGATGTGGAGCATCTTTTCACGTGCCTCTTGGCCATCTGTATGTCCTTGGAGAAATGTCTATTTAGACCTTCTAAAATTCTGCCTATTTTTTGATTTTTTTTTCTGTTTTGAGTTGTATGAGCTGTTTGTATATTTTAGAATTAAGCCCTTGTTGGTCACGTCATTTGCAGGTATTTTCTCCCAAAGAATGAGCACAGGTTCCAGAACAACTGGATACCCACATGCAGAAGAGTAAAGTTGGACCCTTACCTCCCCCCACCTCATATACAAAATCAACCGAAGGCCTAGATGCAAAATGGACCAAAGGCCTAGATGCAAGAACCAAAATTAGAAAACTCCTAGAAGAAAACATGAGAGTAAATCTTCATGACCTTGGATTTGGTCATGATTTCTTAGATCTACCAAAAGCACAAGCAACAAAAGACAAAACAGATGAATTGGACTTCCTCAAGATGAAAAACAGTTGTGTATAAAAGGAGCAAGGAATAAGATAATCCACCATCCAAAATGGCCCAAGATGTTTGCAAACCATGTATCTGATAAAGGACTGTAGCCCAGCAGCCAAGCCCCCGGTGGTGCAGTGGAGTGTCTGTGCGGCCGCTCCCGTCCTCGGTGATCAGGGGGTTTCAGGCCCCACAGCACCCGAGGGGTGGACACGGGTCATCCTCAGCACCCTCAGGGAGTGAGTGCTGGATGGTTTTGAGCCCAGATGCACTCCCATTACTGCCCTCAAAGGCTGAAGGCTTCAGCATGCCTCCAGAAGGACACAGAGTATTTGCAAGTCTTTGAAAACCAAGAGAACAGTCTTCACTTTTCTGAAAGGGCATCTTATTATTTCACAGCATGACCATTTTCAATCTGGCTCTCGGGGGTGCCCTCCCACCTCCCTGATTCCTCTGAGAGTGGCCATGGGGGGTTGGCTGTCCCCAGTCCCCACACCAGGTGACAAGGCCAGTGCGGCCAGACCCTGGTGGTCCTTAGCTTCGCTGGAGACTAACCCAGACTCTCAGCCTGCGATTGAACGTGGACGCCCCTGCTTCTCCCTGTCACCAATTCTCATCTCCTCCTCTGTCTGTCTTTCTCTTGCTTTTCAGTCTCAGATTTACCTGACGGCCACCACTCACAGCTCCTGAAGAGCCCAGAGATTTCTCCTGGAAGGAAAGGTTCTGGAAAATGAGAAGGATAAATAAAGGACGCAGCTGATTCCCGCCTTGTGCTGACGCCCAAGAGGGTGAGGAGGGTGAGTGTTTTCTCATTAGAATTTTAAATCCTCCAAGTAATAGATCATTGGGGGGGCATCCAGTGTTCTCCTGCTCGTTCTAAGAATGTCATTCCTGGATTTTAATGTGGTAAATAATTTATATTATAAATATGCAGAGGGGGCGATATCCATTCAAAAATGTTAGAGGTAACTCCAAGGGAATTACAACAAACAAGGACACAGAACCCTGTGTCCAGACACTGGCTGTGAGGCTCCTACCCTGAGCCGCAGTCCCCTGGAAGGCGGAGTGGCCATGACTCTCCTCCCGCAGGTGAGCCTACACAGGCACATCCCACGTGGGACCACTGTATCGCAGAATCTTAGAGTGGGCGATGGCAGGCAGCTGGCTAGAGATGCGGACAAGAGAAAACC
>NW_020841072.1:0-2194 GCF_003676395.1 Aethalodelphis obliquidens | reverse complement strand
GAATGAAAAGGTGTTCTAGCAAATCTATGAATAAAGAGAATAAGTTCGTAAACACCACCAGATAATACTGATGACATTTTGCACAGGGTTGATATGGAAGCAGAGGTGTAAGGTTTGAGAAACCACTGGTGATAGCAGTAAAGCATCTTACCTAAAAGCTCTGACCCCCTTGGTAGAATGAATGTCGTAATCAGAACAGAAAAAGTAAATATGTGTGTACATATGTGATTACATATGTCTACATGTTGTGCTTTAACAGAAATTGTACTTTTCAACTATGGAACAATGGATTCTTTTCCACCAGAATTACTCATATTTGATTTTAAAACTAAATGCCAACAATTTGCTACTTGGTTTGCATCCCCTTGCAAAATTCATTGCCTATAAAATGAATTGCAGGCTGCACAGAGGGGGCGCTTTCCAGTTGTGTCTTCCTTTGCCACGGCCACCACACACATATGCACAGGCCCACACCAATGTATTTTCCATCTCCCTAGCCGACAAAACCACCTTCAGGGTAGATTCTCCAATTGCTGAGTCTGAATTGAGCACGGTAGAGACAGTGGTGCGGGCGGTGGAAATGTCTTCATCATGAGATGACAGGAGTAAAAATTTTTTCTGTGTATAAAATGCTTTCTTTAACAGAAGGCAGAATATCTATAATTGTAATGCATTCACTCATTATAAAATGTTTTGTAATTAGGAATTGAGTAACAAAATATTTTTAATTTTGCCAATGAATGTAGGTATCACTAGCCAGATTATGGGAAAGGAGAATTACATGTCAAAGCTATTTTACAGCATTAAAATCCTCCCTTTGGAGGTCAATCCTTAATTTCATGAATATTATACTTGATTTTATAACTTCCCATCAGTGATATGATCGGAGGTCTTGGTGATAGCATTAGGCAATATGGCTTTGTGTGTAGCCACATTACCACAATTATGCAAAGACTACATTGTCTAATCTTCCAGTTTCCTAAGTCAGTTCATCTTGAGTGACCTTTTATGTAGCTATGAGTGTGGTCACTTTAGTCACTGAAAAATGTCTACTATTTTCAGGAACTTAGTTGAAATATTATTTGCAATATTATTCAGACTTGATGATATAAAACACAAGTAAATTTTTCGTAAAAAAAAACAAAAACAACACTATCCATATGCATATGTCTGCAATCAGTCTGACCTATGAAAGTAGAGGTCAGAAAAGTGAACGGAGAGCTGGCTGTCAATCACATAAAGTGTTGTACTATTTGGACTCTTGGAGCCACTCTTTTATTTATTAGATAGAATCCATAGATAGAAGAAAGAAATGGTGGAATACAGGTCTAGTAAAGAATATGTGTATTTACTGGAAGATAGAATAGAAATAAAAAAATAAAGAAATGAGGGAAATAGTTTTCAGAAGAAATAGAAGAGGAGTCAGTCCTAAACCTAGGCAGGTAAGCATTTAAAAAAAAAAACCAAAAAGATATGGTTCATGGGGTGGAATACCAAGGTTGAAAGTGAAGTGATAGGACTTGAAAAATGTCATTATCGTTGGTGTCTGTTTTCAGTTGTCCTTCATAAACCATAGAATAAATTCACCACTGAATGCTAATAACACCTTACCATCTATCTTCTGGTAACACCAAACACAAATCTAGGTAATCGCGTTTCCTTAATGGTGCACTTATTGGTTTTTCAATGTCATGTTCTTAAGTGCTATACTATGTTGGAATTTCCTGTTGAACAGAGCTATAGCCTTTTGAAACAAACTGTTTCATGAGAGCGCAGACGTAGACTGGAATCAAAATAACAGTTTACTGATGGTGATAAAAATTGAAAAAAGTTTGCAAGAAATACATTTGTACACCTAAAGATATATTTCTGTACTCTTACCCAAATCCTCATAATGAAACTGGAAAACATGGGGCAAAAACACATTATTTCCTATGGAGAATAAAGAATTATTTTACATACATACCTGTGTACATACACAAATATGAATATATATATATATACATAGTATACATTGAAAATGTCATAAATATATTAATTTTATAAACATAATGAGAGATCTTAAGGAAAAGGCAAATGGAAAAAGCTATTCAGTAATTCATAATAAAATATTATTAAATATTGTATTCTTCTGCAATATTAATTATATATTTCCTCAATTGTAAGATGCACATTTTCCCATATCTTTATGTAT
>NW_020841071.1:0-2194 GCF_003676395.1 Aethalodelphis obliquidens | reverse complement strand
ATCAATGTGATAAACCATATTAACAAATTGAAGGAGAAAAACCATATGATCATCTCAAGAGATGCAGAGAAAGCTTTTGACAAAATTCAACACCCATTTTGATAAAAACCCTGCAGAAAGTAGGCATAGAAGGAACTTTCCTCAACATAATAATGGCCATATATGACAAACCCACAGCCAACATCGTCCTCAATGGTGAAAAACTGAAAGCATTTCCACTAAGATCAGGAACAAGACTAGGTGGCCCACTCTCACCACTATTATTCAAAATAATTTCGGAAGTTTTAGCTACAGCAATCAGAGAAGAAAAGGAATCCAAATCGGAAAAGAAGTAAAGCTGTCACTGTTGGCAGATGACGCGATACTATACATAGAGAATCCTAAAGATGCTACCAGAAAACTCCTAGAGCTAATCAATGAATTTGGTAAAGTAGCAGGATACAAAATTAATGCACAGAAATCTCTGGCATTCCTATACACTAATGATGAAAAATCTGAAAGTGAAATCAAGAAAACACTCCCATTTACCACTGCAACAAAAAGAATAAAATATCTAGGAATAAACCTACTTAGGGAGACAAAAGACCTGTATGCAGAAAATTATAAGACACTGATGAAAGAAATTAAAGATGATACAAATAGATGGAGAGATATACCACGTTCTTGGATTGGAAGAATCAACATTGTGAAAATGACTCTACTACCCAAAGCAATCTATAGATTCAATGCAATCCCTATCAAACTACCACTGGCATTTTTCACGAAACTAGAACAATAAATTTCACAATTTGTAATGGAAACACAAAAGACCCCGAATAGTCAAAGCAATCTTGAGAACGAAAAACGGAGGTGGAGGAATCAGGCTCTCTGACTTCAGACTATACTACAAAGCTACAGTAATCAAGACAGCATGGTACTGGCACAAAAACAGAAAGATAGATCAATGGAACAGGATAGAAAGCCCAGAGATAAACCCACGCACATATGGTCACCTTATCTTTGACAAAGGAGGCAGGAATATACAGTGGAGAAAGGACAGCCTCTTCAATAAGTGGTGCTGGGAAAACTGGACAGGTACATGTAAAAGTATGAGATTAGATCACTCCCTAACACCATACACAAAAATAAGCTCAAAATGGATTAAAGACCTAAATGTAAGGCCAGAAACTATCAAACTCTTAGAGGAAAACATAGGCAGAACACTCTATGACATAAATCACAGCAAGATCCTTTTTGACCCACCTCCTAGAGAAATGGAAATAAAAACAAAAAGGAACAAATGGGACCTAATGAAACTTCAAAGCTTTTGCACAGCAAAGAAAACCATAAAGAAGACCAAAAGACAACCCTCAGAATGGGAGAAAATATTTGCAAATGAAGCAACCGACAAAGGATTAATCTCCAAAATTTATAAGCAGCTCATGCAGCTCAATAACAAAAAACCAAACAACCCAATCCAAAAATGGGCAGAAGACCTAAATAGACATTTCTCCAAAGAAGATATACAGACTGCCAACAAACACATGAAAGAATGCTCAACATCATTAATCATTAGAGAAATGCAAATCAAAAACTACAATGAGATATCATCTCACACCAGTCAGAAAAGTCATCATCAAAAGATCTAGAAACAGGGCTTCCCTGGTGGCGCAGTGGTTGAGAGTCTGCCTGCCGATGCAGGGGACACGGGTTCATGCCCTGGTCCGGGAGGATCCCACATGCCGCGAAGTGGCTGGGCCCGTGAGCCATGGCCGCTGAGCCTGCACATCTGGAGCCTGTGCTCTGCGGCGGGAGGGGCCGCAACGGTGAGAGGCCCGCGTGCCGCAAAAAAAAAAATCTAGAAACAATAAATGCTGGAGAGGGTGTGGAGCAAAGGGAACCCTCTTGCACTGCTGGTGGGAATGTAAATTGATACAGCCACTGTGGAGAACAGTATGGAGGTTCCTTAAAAAACTACAAATAGAACTACCATATGACCCAGTAATCCCACTACTGCAAATTATACCCTGAAAAAACCATGATTCAAAAAGTCATGTGCCAAAATGTTCACTGCAGCTCTATTTACAATAGCCCAGAGATGGAAACAACCTAACTGTCCATCATCGGCTGAATGGATAAAGAAGATGTGGCACATATATACAATGGAATATTACTCAGCCATAAAAAGAAACGAAATTGAGCTATTTGTAATGAG
>NW_020841070.1:1102-2194 GCF_003676395.1 Aethalodelphis obliquidens | reverse complement strand
GGGAAGGGTTAGGGTTAGGGTTCGGGCTAGGGTCAGGGTTAGGGGACAGGGACGGTTTAGGGTCCAGGGGAGGGTACGACAACGCTTTAGGGTGAACATACGTGTGAGGGCACGGGTTAGTGTTAGCGTAAGGGTTAGGATTAGGGGACGGGTGAGGGTCAGGCTTCAGGGAAGGGGTAGGGTTAGGGTTCGGGCTAGGGTTAGGGTTAGGGGACGGGGACGGTTTAGGGCCCAGGGGAGGGTACAGCAAAGCTTTAGGGGGAGCGTACGTGTGAGGGCGTGGGTTAGTGTTAGCATACGGGTTAGGATTAGGGGATGGGTGAGGGTCAGGCTTCGGGGAAGTGTTAGGGTTAGGGTTCGGGCTAGGGTTAGGGTTAGGGGACGGGGACGTTTTAGGGTCCAGGGGAGGGTACGACAACGCTTTAGGGGGAGCGTACGTGTGAGGGCGCAGGTTAGTGTTAGAGTACGGGTTAGGATTAGTGGACGGGTGAGGGTCACTCTTCGGGGAAGGGTTAGGGTTAGGGTTCGGGCTAGGGTTAGGGTTAGTGTTAGGGTTAGAGTTAGGGTTAGGGTTAGGGTTAGGGGACCGGGATGGTTTAGGGTCCAGCGGAGGGTAGGGAAACGCTTTAGGGGGAGCGTACGTGTAAGGGCGCGGGTTAGTCTTAGCGTACCGTTTAGGATTAGGGGACGGGTGAGGGTCAGGCTTCGGGGAAGGGTTGGTTTAGGGTTCGTGCTGGGGTTAGGGTTAGGGGACGGGGACGGTTTAGGGTCCAGGGGAGGGTACGGCAACGCTTTAGGGGGAGAGTACGTGTGTTAGGGCGCAGGTAAGTGTTAGAGTACGGGTTAGGATTAGGGGACGGGTGAGGGTCAGGCTTCTGGGAAGGGTTAGGGTTAGGGTTCGGGCTAGGGTTAGGGTTAGGGGACGGGGACGGTTTAGGGTCCGGGATCGGGTACGGCAACTCTTTATGGGGAGCGTACGTGTGAAGGCGCGGGTTAGTGTTAGCGTATGGGTTAGGATTAGCGGACGGGTGAGGGTCAGGCTTCAGGGAAGTGTTAGGGTTATGGTTCGGGCTAGGGTTAGGGTTAGGGGAC
>NW_020841070.1:0-1092 GCF_003676395.1 Aethalodelphis obliquidens | reverse complement strand
GGGAAGGGTTAGGGTTAGGGTTCGGGCTAGGGTCAGGGTTAGGGGACAGGGACGGTTTAGGGTCCAGGGGAGGGTACGACAACGCTTTAGGGTGAACATACGTGTGAGGGCACGGGTTAGTGTTAGCGTAAGGGTTAGGATTAGGGGACGGGTGAGGGTCAGGCTTCAGGGAAGGGGTAGGGTTAGGGTTCGGGCTAGGGTTAGGGTTAGGGGACGGGGACGGTTTAGGGCCCAGGGGAGGGTACAGCAAAGCTTTAGGGGGAGCGTACGTGTGAGGGCGTGGGTTAGTGTTAGCATACGGGTTAGGATTAGGGGATGGGTGAGGGTCAGGCTTCGGGGAAGTGTTAGGGTTAGGGTTCGGGCTAGGGTTAGGGTTAGGGGACGGGGACGTTTTAGGGTCCAGGGGAGGGTACGACAACGCTTTAGGGGGAGCGTACGTGTGAGGGCGCAGGTTAGTGTTAGAGTACGGGTTAGGATTAGTGGACGGGTGAGGGTCACTCTTCGGGGAAGGGTTAGGGTTAGGGTTCGGGCTAGGGTTAGGGTTAGTGTTAGGGTTAGAGTTAGGGTTAGGGTTAGGGTTAGGGGACCGGGATGGTTTAGGGTCCAGCGGAGGGTAGGGAAACGCTTTAGGGGGAGCGTACGTGTAAGGGCGCGGGTTAGTCTTAGCGTACCGTTTAGGATTAGGGGACGGGTGAGGGTCAGGCTTCGGGGAAGGGTTGGTTTAGGGTTCGTGCTGGGGTTAGGGTTAGGGGACGGGGACGGTTTAGGGTCCAGGGGAGGGTACGGCAACGCTTTAGGGGGAGAGTACGTGTGTTAGGGCGCAGGTAAGTGTTAGAGTACGGGTTAGGATTAGGGGACGGGTGAGGGTCAGGCTTCTGGGAAGGGTTAGGGTTAGGGTTCGGGCTAGGGTTAGGGTTAGGGGACGGGGACGGTTTAGGGTCCGGGATCGGGTACGGCAACTCTTTATGGGGAGCGTACGTGTGAAGGCGCGGGTTAGTGTTAGCGTATGGGTTAGGATTAGCGGACGGGTGAGGGTCAGGCTTCAGGGAAGTGTTAGGGTTATGGTTCGGGCTAGGGTTAGGGTTAGGGGAC
>NW_020841069.1:0-2195 GCF_003676395.1 Aethalodelphis obliquidens | reverse complement strand
AAAGAAAACTACAGGCCAATATCACTGATGAACATAGATGCAAAAATCCTCAACAAAATACTAGCAAACAGAATCCAACAGCACAGTAAAAGGATCATACACCATGATCAAGTGGGGTTTATTCCAGGAATGCAAGGATTCTTCAATATACACAAATCAAACAACGTGATACACCATATTAACAAATCGAAGGAGAAAAACCATATGATCACCTCAATAGCTGCAGAGAAAGCTTTCGACAAACTTCAACACCCATTTATGATAAAAACCCTGCAGAAAGTAGGCATAGAGGGAACTTTCCTCAACATAATAAAGGCCATATATGACTAACTCACAGCCAACATTGTCCTCAATGGTGAAAAACTGAAAGCATTTCCACTAAGATTAGGAACAAGACAAGGTTGCCCATTCTCACCACTCTTATTCAATATAGTTTTGGAAGTTTTAGCCACAGCAATCAGAGAAGAAAAGGAAATAAAAGGAATCCAAATTGGAAAAGAAGTAAAGCTGTCACTGTTTGCAGATGACATGATACTCTACATAGAGAATCCTAAAGATGCTACCAGAAAACTACTAGAGCTAATCAATTAATTTGGTAAAGTAGCAGGATACAAAATTAATGCACAGAAATCTCTTGCATTCCAAAAACTAATGATGAAGAATCTGAAATTGAAATCAAGAAAACAGTCCCATTTACCATTGCAACAAAAAGAATAAAATATCTAGGAATAAACCTACCTAAGAAGACAAAAGACCTGTATGCAGAAAATTATAAGACACTGATGAAAGAAATTAAAGATGATACAAATAGATGGAGAGATATACCATGTTCTTGGATTGGAAGAATCAACATTGTGAAAATGACTATACTACCCAAAGCAATCTACAGATTCAATGCAATCCCTATCAAACTACCAAGGGCATTTTTCACAGAACTAGAACAAAAAATTTCACAATTTGTATGGAAACACAAAAGACCCCGAATAGCCAAAGCAATCTTGAGAACAAAAAACGGAGCTGGAGGAATCAGGCTCCCTGACTACAGATTATACTACAAAGCTACAGTAATCAAGAAAGTATGGTATTGGCACAAAAACAGAAGGATAGATCAATGGAACAGGATAGAAAGCCCAGACATAAACCCACGCACATATGGTCACCTTATCTTTGATAAAGGAGGCAGGAATGTACAGTGGAGAAAGGACAGACTCTTCAATAAGTGGTGCTGGGAAAACTGGACAGGTACGTGTAAAAGTATGAGATTAGATCATTCCCTCACACCATACACAAAAATAAACTCAAAATGGATTCAAGACCTAAATGTAAGGCCAGAAACTATCAAACTCTTAGAGGAAAACATAGGCAGAACACTCTATGACATAAATCAGAGCAAGATCCTTTTTGACCCACCTCCTAGAGAAATGGAAATAAAAACAAAAATAAACAAATGGGACCTAATGAAACTTCAAAGCTTTTGCACAGCAAAGGAAACCATAAATAAGACAAAAAGACAACTCTCAGAATGGGAGAAAATATTTGCAAATGAAGCAACTGTCAAAGGATTAATCTCCAAAATTTATAAACAGCTCATGCAGCTTAATAACAAAAAAAAATCCAATCTAAAAATGGGCAGAAGACGTAAATAGACATTTCTCCAAAGAAGATATACAGACTGCCAACAAACACATGAAAGAATGCTCAACATCACTAATCATTAGAGAAATGCAAATCAAAACTACAATGAGATATCATCTCACACCAGTCAGAATGGCCATCATCAAAATACCTAGAAACAATAAATGCTGGAGAGGGTGTGGAGAAAAGGGAACCCTCTTGCACTGTTGGGGGAACGTAAATTGATACAGCCACTATGGAGAACAGTATGGAGGTGCCTTAAAAAACTACAAATAGAACTACCATATGATCTAGCAATCCCACTACTGGGCATATACCCTGAGAAAACCAAAATTCAAAAAGAGTCATGTACCAAAATGTTCACTGCAGCTCTATTTACAATAGCCCAGAGATGGAAACAACCTAAGTGTCCATCATCGGATGAATGGATAAAGAAGATGTGGCACATATATACAATGGAATATTACTCAGCCATAAAAAGAAACGAAATTGAGCTATTTGTAATGAGGTGGATAGACCCAGAGTCTGTCATACAGAGTGAAGTAAGTCAGAAAGAGAGA
>NW_020841068.1:0-2196 GCF_003676395.1 Aethalodelphis obliquidens | reverse complement strand
CACACTCTCTCACCACATAGTGTGTAGATGGCCTCAGGGAGCTAGATTTCCCTTGGACTGTAATCTCAGGAGTGATTAGGACTCAGTAACACGTTTATGTGGAGAGCTAATGTTTATTGAGCACCTACTACATCTGCTAATGTGCTAAGTGCCTTACACGCACTATCCCAGTTAATTCTCAAAAGAAACCTATTGTTATTCCTTTGTGTAGATCTGAAACCAGAGTCAGAGTCAATTCAAGAGCTTGCCCAAGGTCACAAGCTGGTTCAGGAAGAGCTGGAAAGTAGGCATAGGTGATGTGATTGCCCAGTCTGGGCCTTTGACCTCACTGAGATAACAGTTCTTGAGGAAGGTGGGACTCAACCTACCCTCCAGGAAATGTGTTCAGATGTTCCCCTGTGGTCCATGGCTATATTGCTTTCCCACTCTAGATATCACCAGTGTTTCTCTCTGAGTTGGACCAGCACCAGGATCTCACACAGGAGGGCCCATCCCACAGTCCTGAGCTCCTCTGCTGACCACTTCACTGCACGTAGTCAAGGCTGACCAGAAGTGGCTGTACAGGGCTGTTTATCGCCAGGAGCCCTGATGCACTGATGAGGATTGATTTGGTTCTTTTTAATTACATTTTCCTCTGATTAAAACATATGGCAGAACAGTTTAGAAAATATAGAGAAGCATAAAGAAGAAATATTTTAATCAAGGTTTCTATATGTTTTGTCTGTTGCTAGTATGTAAAGTTTTCATATTTTAAGACAAAGCTTTTTAAATGTGGCAAGTGAAATATTTAGTTAATCCGTTAATATTGGAAACTGCTTTCCAGTCAACCATGCTTTTCTGGGCCCTTAGTATGTGGGGTGCCTGCCGTCACCTCCCTCTCCCTGTTCTGGATTGTGAACAGCCTATGGAAAGTAAGTTGCTCCCCTTTGGAATTTTTTTCACATTAATCCCAACCATCCTATCCTTCAGATGCAGATCGTTTCTCCTAACCATACTCGCCGATTAGTTTTCATTTTCAGTCCCAACAAAGGACTAACACAGTTCACAGCTAATCTGACAGTTGAGTTAGATCCAAAAACATTTCCACATGGAAATGAACCATCCTGTAGGGAATAGCCCTGACCTGCGGCAAAAAAGAGAAAAACAATACAAATTATTAGAGATTGTTAATTATAACAATGCTACACAGTAGAAAGCAGGAAGTACAAAAAAGTAAAGAATAAAACGTTACCCCTGATTCCAAATCCACAGATAAGTGCCGGTAATATCTCAAATACAGCTGGTAAACCCCAGTTTTCCTGAACGATAGAAGAAAAACTGAAGTGGAATTGAGGAAAGTATTGAGCGTCACGCAGAGCCTTCTTCATGAGACATATTAGTTCCCAAAAAAATGCCCCTAAGTTAAAAGGAGGCTCTAAAAACACAGACTAGGAATGTAAGAGGAAAATCTTTAGTTTGATTATGATCTGTGTACTTTTGAAGTTTAAGTGTCCAGGTAGTGACACCTAGACTCCAGTCTTTTAAAAATTAGAGAATATTTCTGAACAGATGACAAGCCTATTTTTGAATAAATTTAAAAAAAGAACATTTAAAACTATCTCCACTTTTAGGGAGATACTCCGGAACGTGTCCCTAGAGGCGTGGCCCTGGGCATGGCCCCTCCTGTAGAACTTCATCCCTAACCTCTGATCACAGCCCTGTGGGTGCAAGTCTAGGAGAGAACCTGCTTTCATCCTACACAGCAAAAATGTGCAGGCCAGCATCTGTCCACACAGGGCAGCAGGTGCAGAGCTGTGGTTCCAGGCCCCAGGAAGTGGTGACCTAGCTCCTAGGGCCTTGGGAAGCCTGTGTCATGAAAAAGGCCAGTGAAAGGACTCTTCTCCCGAATCACCGATGTCAGAACCGCTGCAGCCCTCTGGGACCATTGATTCTAACTTTCAGAGGGGAAGTCTGGGACCTGGGGAAGTTTGAGCAGGGTGGGGAGAAAGCTGGTAGGAAAGCCAGCAGTCAAAGCAGCTGGGCCTTCCTATCTTTCTTTACATCTTTTTTTACAAGGATGTAAAGAGTTAGGGTTCAGGAGAGAAGAAGGTTCCACAGCTACTAGCTACAGACTGTCTGAGCCTCTGGCGTGCCACCTCCCAGCTCCCACAAAGTTACAGAACAAGCACGAACACAGAAGCCCTGTTCCCCTCAGGC
>NW_020841067.1:1280-2197 GCF_003676395.1 Aethalodelphis obliquidens | reverse complement strand
AGAATCAGCAAGAGCAATAGTAGTAGCCGGCCCACGCTGCGTTAGGCGAAGCCCAACCGCAGACCGGGCCGGCCCTCCTGCCCGACAGCAGGTGGCCCGAAGCCAGTGGGAGCCAGCATTGTGTTGGTAAAGCCCCTTAGACCCAGCCACGCCACCCTTGCCCCCACGCCACCGTCCGAGCTCAGGACCCCGCCCCAGGTGGCCGGCAGGCCCGGGGAAGCGGCCTGGGCCCTCGATCCCGCTCCCGCCCCCGGCCATGGCGAAACGGCGGAGGGGCGGCTTTTTCCGTATGGAGCTGTGGAGAGCCAGCCCGGCCGACAGGTGGCGGCGCCGGGGCTGGGCTCCAGCGGTGGCGGCCAGGTGCAGTTCGAGGGGCTCGCTGGCCGCACGGACGGCCCCCGGGTCCGCGGCCAAGTCTGGTTTCCGTCAGGCCACCCCCGGAGCGTCTGGTGTGCCTCTGCCTTCCAGGGACGCCTTCTGGCCGCCTGGCCGCTCAGGCAGGCGGGGAGCGCCTCATAAGACGCTTGCTGTGGTGGGAGGGGCCTGAGGAGGTGGGGCTTGCAGCTGTACCCGGCGGGGGGCGGAGATAGCCGCGAACGCTGCGGGCGCCAAAAGGAGAAGGCGGAGCCGGAGGCAAAAAGCCTAGAGCACCCGGTCTTCCCTAGAGGTCTCCCATCCGAGTTCTAACCAGGCCCGACCCTGCTTAGCTTCCGCGATCGCGGCGAGATCGGGCCGTTCTAGGCTGGTTTGGCAGTAGTTGCTTGCGGCGTCGCGGGCTGCCTCTTGAGGCGCAGCTTAGCAAGCGCTTGTGCCTTACCGTCAGCCCAGCGGCCCGCCCGTCCCGGCAGGGCCCCGCCGCCTGCCTAGGCCGGGAACGGAGGTCTCGGGCACCTGGGGGTGGCGGAGGTGTTGGCGAC
>NW_020841067.1:0-1180 GCF_003676395.1 Aethalodelphis obliquidens | reverse complement strand
GCAAACTTTTCGGCGCTTGGCGCCCCGCCCCAGATCCCGCAGGCCGCTCACGGGGAAGTGGCCCAGGAGGCTTCCGGGCCCGGGGACCGCGGTCCCTTGGGCATCCCACCTGCCCGCCCACGCTGCGCTAGGCGCAGCTCAGACGCAGACCGGACCGGCCCTCCTGCCTGACAGAAGCTGGCCCGAAGCCACTGGGAGCCACCATTGAGTTGGCACAGCCCCTAAGACCCAGCCACGCCACCCTCGCCCCCACGCCACCGTCCGAGCTCAGGACCCCGCCCCAGGTGGCCGGCAGGCCCGGGGAAGCGGCCTGGGCCCTCGATCCCGCTCCCGCGCCCGGTCACAGTGAAACGGCGGAGGGGCGGCTTTTTCCGTATGGAGCTGTGGAGAGCCAGCCCGGCAGACAGGTGGCGGCGCCGGGGCTGGGCTCCAGTGGGGGCGGCCAGGTGCAGGTCGAGGGGCTCGCGGGCCGCACGGACGGACCCCGGGTCCGCGGCCACGTCTGGTTTCCGTCAGGCGGAAGCGTCTGGTGTGTCTCCGCCTTCCAGGGACGGCTTCTGGCCGCCAGGCCGCTCAGGCAGGCAGGGAGCGCCTCATCAGACGCTTGCTGTGGTGGGAGGGGCCTGAGGAGGTGGGGCTTGCATCTGTAACCGGCGGGCTTGCATCTGTACCCCTGAACGCCGCGGGCGCCAAAAGGAGAAGGCGGAGCGGGAGGCAAAAAGCCTAGAGCACCCGGTCTTCCCTAGAGGTCTCGGTAACCAGGCCCGACCCTGCTTAGCTTCCGCGATCGCGGCGAGATCGGGCCCTTCTTGGCTGCTTTGGCAGTAGATGCCGGCGGGGTCGCGGGCTGCCTCTTGAGGCGCAGCTTAGCGGGCGCTTGGGCCTTACCGCCAGCCCAGGGGCCCGCCCGTCCCGGCAGGGCCCCGCCGCCCGCCTAGGCCGGGGAACGGAGGTAGCAGCAGCAGTAGAAGTAGCAGAAGTAGTGGTAATAGAAGTAGTCTTTGCCATGCACTGGGCTAGTAGTAATAGTAGTGGTAGTAGCAGCAGGAGAAGTGGCTGCAGCAGCAGGAGTAGTAGCACCATATATTCCCTGCAGAGGGCCAGTAGTAGTAGTAGCAGTAGCAGCAATTGAAGTAGTAGTAGTAGATTTGCCATGCAGTGGACTGCTAGCAGTAGCAGT
>NW_020841066.1:0-2200 GCF_003676395.1 Aethalodelphis obliquidens | reverse complement strand
CCCTCTATGACAGGGTCCACCTCCTCCCTGCCCCCCTGAACCCCTCTATGACAGGGTACACCACCTGTCTGCCCCCCTGACGCCCTCTATGACAGGGTCCACCTCCTCCCTGCCCCCCTGAAGCCCTCTATGACAGAGTCCACCACCTCCCTGCCCCGCTAACCCCCTCTATGACAGGGTCCACCTAATCTCTGCCTCCCTGACCCCCTCTATTTCAGGGTCCACCTCCTCCCTGCTCCCTTGACACCCGCTATGACAGGGACAACCTCCTCCCTGCCCCCCTGAACCCCTCTATGACAGGGTCCACCTCCTCCCTGCCACCCTGATCCCCTCTATGACAGGGTCCACCTCCTCCGTGCCCCCCCGGACACCCTCTATGACACGGTCCACCTCCTCCCTGTCCCCGTTTCCCTCTATTAGTGGGTCCTCCTAATCGATGCCCCCCTGACCCCCTCTATGACAGGGTCCACCTCCGCCAAGTCCCCCTAAGACCCCCCGTGACAGGGTCCACCTCCTCCGTGCCCCCCGGATGCCATCTATGACAGCATCCACCTCCTCTCTGCCACCTGATTCCTTCTATGAGAGGGTCCACCTGCTCCCTGCCACCCGGAACCCCTCTAGGACAGGGTCCACCTCATTCCTGCTCCCCTGACCCCTCTCTGACATGGTCCACTTCCTCCCTGCCCCGCTGAGCCCCTCTATGACAGGGTCCACCTCCTCCCTGCCCCCCCTGACCTCCTCTATTATACGGTCCACCTGCTCCCTGCCCCCCTGAACCCCTCTATGACACGGTCCACATAATCCCTGAACCCCTCTATGACTGGGTCCACCTCCTCCCTGCCCCCCTGAACCCCTCTATGACAGGGTACACCACCTGTCTGCCCCCCTGACGCCCTCTATGACAGGGTCCACCTCCTCCCTGCCCCCCTGACCTCCTCTATTATACGGTCCACCTGCTCCCTGCCCCCCTGAACCCCTCTATGACACGGTCCACATAATCCCTGAACCCCTCTATGACTGGGTCCACCTCCTCCTTGCCCCCCTGAACCCCTCTATGACAGGGTACACCTCCTGTCTGCCCCCTGAACCCCTCTATGACAGGGTACACCTCCTGTCTGCCCCCCTGACGCCCTCTATGACAGGGTCCACCTCCTACCTGCCCCCCTGAAGCCCTCTATGACAGAGTCCACCTAATCTCTGCCTCCCTACCCCCTGTATAACAGGGTCCACCTCCTCCCTGCCCCCCTGACACCCGCTATGATAGGGTCCACCTCCTCCGTGCCCCCCGGACGCCCCCTATGACAGCATCCACCTCCTCTCTGCCACCCTGATTCCCTCTATTAGAGGGTCCACCTAATCCATGCCCCCCGACACCCTCTATTATCCGGTCCACCTGCTCCCTGCTCCCCTGAACCCCTCTATGGCAGGGTCCGTCTCCTCCCTCCTCCCCGACCCCGTCTCTGACATGGTCCACTTCCTCCCTGCCCCCCTGACCCCCTGCTTGACAGGGTCCACGTCCTCCCTGACCACCTGAACCCCTCTATGACACAGTCCACCACCTCCTCCCTGCCCCCCTGACGCCCTCTATGACAGGGTACTCCACCTCCCTTCCCCCCTAACCCCCTCTGACAGGGTCAACCTTATCTTACCTCCGTGACCCCCTCGATGACCGGGTCCACCTCCTCCCTGCCACCCTGACCCTCTTTGTGACAGGGTCCTCCTCTCCCTGCCACTCTGACCCACTTTGTGAAAGGGTCCACGTCTTCCCTGCCCCCCTGACTCCCTCTATGATAGGGTCAGTCTCCTCCCTTCCACCCCTGACCCCCTCTATGACAAAGTCTAACTAATCCCTGCCCCCCTGATCTCTTCTATGACAGGGTCCAACTCCTCCCTCTCCCCTGACCCCGTCCATGACACGGTCCACGTCCTCCCTGCTCCCCTGACCCTCTCTATGACAGGGTCCACGTAATCTCTGCACCCCGATCCCCTCTGTGACAGGGTCCACCTCCTCCCTGCCTCCCGACTCCCTCTATGACAGGGTCCACCTCCTTCCCCCCGATTCCCTCTATTGGAGGGTCCACCTAATCCATGCCCCCTTGACCCCCTCTATGACAGGGTCCACTACCTCCCTGCCACCCTGACCCCCAGTATGACAGGGTCCACTTCCTCCCTGGCCGCCTAACCCCCTCTATGACAGGGT
>NW_020841065.1:1105-2200 GCF_003676395.1 Aethalodelphis obliquidens | reverse complement strand
TAGTGTTAGAGTATGTGATAGGATTAGGGGACGGGTGAGGGTCAGGCTTCGGGGAAGGGTTAGGGTTAGGGTTCGGGCTAGGGTTAGGGTTAGGGTTCGGGAACGGTTAGGGTCCAGGTGAGGGTACGACAACGCTTTAGGGGGAGCGTACATGTGAGGGCGCGGGTTAGTGTTAGCGTACGGTTTAGGATTAGGGGACGGGTGAAGGTCAGGCTTCGGGTAAGTGTTAGGGTTAGGGTTCGGGCTAGTGTTAGAGTTAGGGGACGGGGACGGTTTAGGGTCCTGGTGAGGGTACGACAATGCTTTAGGGGGAGCATACGTGTGAGGGCGCGGTTTAGTGTTAGCGTACGGTTATGATTAGGGGACGGATGAGTGTCAGGCTTCGGGGAAGTTTTAGGGTTAGGGTTCGGGCTAGGTTTAGTGTTAGGGCACGGGGACGGTTTAGGGTCCAGGTGAGGGTACGACAACGATTTATGGGGAGCGTACGTGTTAGGGCGCGGGTTAGTGTTAGCGTACGAGTTAGGATTATGGGATGGTTGAGGGTCAGGCTTCGGGGAAGTGTTAGGGTTAGGGTTAGGGCTAGGGTTAGGGTTAGGGGACGGGGACGGTTTAGGGTCCAGGTGAGGGTATGACAACGCTTTAGGGGGAGCGTACGTGTGAGGGCGTGGTTTAGTGTTAGCGTACGGGTTAGGATTAGGGGACGGGTGAGGGTCAGGCATCGGGGAAGTTTTAGGGTTAGGGTACGGGCTAGGGTTAGGGTTAGGGGACGGGGACGGTTTGGGGTCCAGGTGAGAGTACGACAACGATTTAGGGGGGGCGTGTGTGTGAGGGCACGGTTTAGTGTTAGCGTACGGCTTAGGATTAGGGAACGGGTGAGGGTCAGGCTTCGGGGAAGTGTTATTGTTAGGGTTCGGGCTAGGGTTATGGGACGGGGACAGTTCAGGTTTCACGTGAGCATACGACAACGCTTTATTGGGAGGGTGCGTGTGAGGGCGTGGGTTAGTGTTACCGTACTAGTTAGGAATATGGGAAGTGTGAGTGTCAGGCTTCGGGGAAGGGTTAGGATTAGGGTTCGGGCTAGGGTTAGGGTTAGGG
>NW_020841065.1:0-1095 GCF_003676395.1 Aethalodelphis obliquidens | reverse complement strand
TAGTGTTAGAGTATGTGATAGGATTAGGGGACGGGTGAGGGTCAGGCTTCGGGGAAGGGTTAGGGTTAGGGTTCGGGCTAGGGTTAGGGTTAGGGTTCGGGAACGGTTAGGGTCCAGGTGAGGGTACGACAACGCTTTAGGGGGAGCGTACATGTGAGGGCGCGGGTTAGTGTTAGCGTACGGTTTAGGATTAGGGGACGGGTGAAGGTCAGGCTTCGGGTAAGTGTTAGGGTTAGGGTTCGGGCTAGTGTTAGAGTTAGGGGACGGGGACGGTTTAGGGTCCTGGTGAGGGTACGACAATGCTTTAGGGGGAGCATACGTGTGAGGGCGCGGTTTAGTGTTAGCGTACGGTTATGATTAGGGGACGGATGAGTGTCAGGCTTCGGGGAAGTTTTAGGGTTAGGGTTCGGGCTAGGTTTAGTGTTAGGGCACGGGGACGGTTTAGGGTCCAGGTGAGGGTACGACAACGATTTATGGGGAGCGTACGTGTTAGGGCGCGGGTTAGTGTTAGCGTACGAGTTAGGATTATGGGATGGTTGAGGGTCAGGCTTCGGGGAAGTGTTAGGGTTAGGGTTAGGGCTAGGGTTAGGGTTAGGGGACGGGGACGGTTTAGGGTCCAGGTGAGGGTATGACAACGCTTTAGGGGGAGCGTACGTGTGAGGGCGTGGTTTAGTGTTAGCGTACGGGTTAGGATTAGGGGACGGGTGAGGGTCAGGCATCGGGGAAGTTTTAGGGTTAGGGTACGGGCTAGGGTTAGGGTTAGGGGACGGGGACGGTTTGGGGTCCAGGTGAGAGTACGACAACGATTTAGGGGGGGCGTGTGTGTGAGGGCACGGTTTAGTGTTAGCGTACGGCTTAGGATTAGGGAACGGGTGAGGGTCAGGCTTCGGGGAAGTGTTATTGTTAGGGTTCGGGCTAGGGTTATGGGACGGGGACAGTTCAGGTTTCACGTGAGCATACGACAACGCTTTATTGGGAGGGTGCGTGTGAGGGCGTGGGTTAGTGTTACCGTACTAGTTAGGAATATGGGAAGTGTGAGTGTCAGGCTTCGGGGAAGGGTTAGGATTAGGGTTCGGGCTAGGGTTAGGGTTAGGG
>NW_020841064.1:0-2230 GCF_003676395.1 Aethalodelphis obliquidens | reverse complement strand
AGAGAACAAATGTATGGACACCAAGGGGGGAAAGCCGTGGGGGGGGTAGTGTTGGGATGAATTGGGAGTTTGGGATTGACTTATATACATCCATATGTATAAAATCGATAACCAGAAAGAACCTGCTGTATAATAATAAAATTAAAAATGAAAAAAATAAATAAACATACAAAAAATAAAACAAAAAAATAGTTCTTCCATTCCCATACATGTATTTATATGAATGAATTATTTCCATGCTTCTATCTATAAATACGAAAAAGAGGAATAAAACCTACATTCAACCCAAAAAGAAAAAAAAAAAAAGCAGAACCCACCAGTTATAAACAGGAAAACCCTATCAGGGCACTTGCTCCAAAGGTAAAGAATCCTGAAGTTGGTCAGAGGTGGGTAATCGTCTCCCATGCAGCCAGCAGCCCCCCCCTGCCCCACAAGGAGTGTCCTCATTGCAAAGCTGGGGGACAGTGCTGAGGCATCTCTGAGTAAACGTGAGCTGAGCTCCAGGCCAGCTGCTGCTGAACTGTTCCCACAGTTCCCAGGTAAAACACCTGAATCTGTGCAAGGACTTGAAAGCCTAGAGGAAGGGCCATGGAGCCACACCAGCGACAGCACCCAGGCCGGCTTGGTGCCTACAGGCCAACCAGGATGGTCCTGGCCCCGGGCGCACTTCTGGAAGCTTTCCGTTTCCCTGCCTGAGATACCCCTCCTGTCCCAGCCCCCACTGCTTTTTTCCTTACTCACCTCTGCCTGGGGAGAAATTCCAGCAGCAGATATGGGTGACACATCCTCTTCTTTAGCAGTTGGCAGCTTGACAACTCCTGCAGAAAGCCCAGCAGAGCCCCACTCACACCGGGCCACCCAAAAAACTGTGGCCCCTCACTCCCTCCCACCAGCCCAGCCCCGACACTGCTGATGGGGCAGAGAATATGGCGTCAGACACAACTGAAGGGGCTCTTGCTGCCTGGAGCGGTGTTTATATTGACCTCAAACCAGGCACACCTGGAGAGGGCTGGCCGGCAGTGTCAGGCTGCCCAGGTCAACSAATCCTCACCCCTCTGGGGCTCACAGCAGCAGAAAATGGACCTTGATGAACCGACCAGGTCCAAGGAACAGGTGTGGGCTCCTGAGAGTCAGGATAGACAAGGGGCTGCAGCTCTGGCTTGTTTTCTAATCATTTTATCTGCCCATGAGTGGGAGACAACTTCAAGAAGACCCTCTCCTAATGAGAGGAACCCAGTAGTCAGGGAGAGGAGGGGTGGTGGGTGGAGACAGAGGCCTGGTGCCCCGGCTGCAGTGGAAGTCTCTGGAAGACCAGGTGGAGGGAGGCCGCACAGAGTGACGCCCAGTGTCACAGACCTGTTGGAGCTGTTGTTTGTTAGTTGAAGTCATGCTCTGAGGTGCTCTGTGTCAGCCCTGAGCGACAGGTGAGCTGGGGGTGCTCTGCAATGGGGGCTATGTGCACAGTTCCTGTCTGTGTGCCCAGTCTTGCTGGGTACCTGCACAGGTGAGCTCCATATCCTGGGAGGGGCCTGACAACGTGAGCCCCGTGGGCTGCTGGGTATCTGCACAGGTGAGCTCCATATCCGGGGAGGGGCCTGACCATGAGAGCCCCGTGGCCTGCTGGGTACCTGCCCAGGTGAGCTCCAAATCCTGGGAGGGGCCTGACCACGAGAGCCCCGTGAGCTGCTGGGTACCTGCCCATGTGAGCTCCATGTCCTGGGAGGGGCCTGACCATGAGAGCCCTGTGGGCTACTGGGTACTTGGTAAAGGACGTCAGGTCAGTGAAGCACCTGAAAATATACATCCAGTAGTTCCTAATTCCTACACACTGATGGTCATTCTACCATCCACCAGGACATGGTATTCTGTATTAGACTTAGATGATGTCTTCTTCTGTATTCCATTAGTCCCAGAGTCACAAGAAATTTTGAAGTAGCGAGGAGTCCAACTGGTCTTATTGGCCACCGTCACTGCAGTGTCTGTAGGCTTTTCTATGGTGACAGTGTGATATACGGTTCCCCTGCCAAGGTATGGGTTAGGATCAGGGTACGGGTTAGGGTATGATTTAGGGTTACGGTTATGGTTAGGATTAGCATTAGGGAATGGATACAGCTTATGGTACCAGTTAGTGTATGACAACGGGTTTGGTTAGAATCCATGTTAGGGTGTGGGTTAGTGTTAGTATACGGGTTAGGATTAGGTTGTGGGTTAGGGGACGGTTTAGGGTTAG
>NW_020841063.1:0-2203 GCF_003676395.1 Aethalodelphis obliquidens | reverse complement strand
GAACCTGCAGCCTGCAAAAAGGAGACCCCAAACACAGTAAGATAAGCAAAATGAGAAGACAGAAAAACACAGAGCAGATGAAGGAGCAAGATAAAAACCCACCAGACCTAACAAATGAAGAGGAAATTGGCAGTCTACCTGAAAAAGAATTCAGAATAGTGATAGTAAAGATGATCCAAAATCTTGGAAACAGAATAGACAAAATGGAAGAAACATTTAACAAGGACCTAGAAGAACTAAAGATGAAACAAACGATAATGAACAACACAATAAATGAAATGAAAAATACTCTAGATGGGATCAATAGCAGAATAACTGAGCCAGAAGAACGGATAAGTGACCTGGAAAATAAAATAGTGGAAATAATTACTGCAGAGCAGAATAAAGACAAAAGAATGAAAAGAACTGAGGACAGTCTCAGAGACCTCTGGGACAACATTAAATGCACCAACATTCGAATTATAGGGGTTCCAGAAGAAGAAGAGAAAAAGAAAGGGACTGAGAAAATATTTGAAGAGATTATGGTGGAAAACTTCCCCAATATGGGAAAGGAAATAGTTAATCAAGTCCAGGAAGCACAGAGAGTCCCATACAGGATAAATCCAAGGAGAAATACGCCAAGACACATATTAATCAAACTGTCAAAAATTAAATACAAAGAAAACATATTAAAAGCAGCAAGGGAAAAACAACAAATAACACACAAGGGAATCCCCATAAAGTTAACAGCTGATCTTTCAGCAGAAACTCTGCACGCCAGAAGGGACTGGCAGGACATATTTAAAGTGATGAAGGAGAAAAATCTACAACCAAGATTACTCTACCCAGCAAGGATCTCATTCCGATTTGATGGAGAAATTAAAACTTTTACAGACAAGCAAAAGGTGAGAGTTCAGCACCACCAAACCAGCTTTACAACAAATGCTAAAGGAACTTCTCTAGGCAAGAAACACAAGAGAAAGAAAAGATCTAAAATAACGAACCCAAAACAATTTAGAAAATGAGAATAGGAACATACATATCAATAATTACCTTAAATGTAAATGGATTAAATGCTCCCACCAAAAGACACAGATTGGCTGAATGGATACAAAAACAAGACCCTTATATATGCTGTCTACAAGAGACCCACTTCACACCTAGAGACACATACAGACTGAAAGTAAGGGGATGGAAAAAGATATTCCATGCAAGTCGAAACCAAAAGAAAGCTGGAGTAGCAATTCTCATATTAGACAAAACAGACTTTAAAATAAAGACTATTAGAAGATACAAAGAAGAACACTACATAAAGATCAAGGGATCGATCCAAGAAGAAGATACAACAATTATAAATATTTATTCACCCAACATAGGAGCCCCTCAATACATAAGGCAAATACTAACAGCCATAAAAGGGGAAATCGACAGTAACACATTCATAGTAGGGGACTTTAACAGCCCACTTTCACCAATGGAGAGATCATCCAAAATGAAAATAAATGAGGAAACATAAGCTTTAAATGGTACATTAAACAAGTTGGATTTAATTGATATTTATAGGACATTCCATCGAAAACCAACAGAATACACATTTTTCTCAAGTGTTCATGGAACATACTCCAGGATGGATCATAATCTTGGGTCACAAGTCAAGAATTGATAAGTTTAAGAAAACTGAAATTGTTTCAAGTATCTTTTCTGACCACAACGCTATGAGACTAGATATCCATTACAGGAAAAGATCTGTAAAAACTACAAACACATGGAAGCTAAACAATACACTACTTAATAACGAAGTGATCACTGAAGAAATCAAAGAGGAAATCAAAAAAATACCTAGAAACAAATGACAGTGGAGACACAATGACCCAAAACCTATGGGATGCAGCAAAAGCAGTTCTAAGAGGGAAGTTTATAGCAATACAATCCTACCTTAAGAAACAGGAATCATTTCAAATAAACAACCTAACCTTGCACCTAAAGCAATTAGAGAAAGAAGAACAAAAGAACCCCAAAGTTAGCAGAAGGAAAGAAATCATAAAGATCAGATCAGAAATAAATGAAAAAGAAATGAAGGAAACGATAGCAAAGATCAATAAAACTGAAAGCTGGGTCTTTGAGAAGATAAACAAAATTGGTAAACCATTAGCCAGACTCATCAAGAAAAAAAGGGAGAAGACTCAAATCAATAGAATTAGAAATGAAAAAGAAGTAACAACTG
>NW_020841062.1:1506-2203 GCF_003676395.1 Aethalodelphis obliquidens | reverse complement strand
ACCTGGACCCTCAACGATCCCGGTTCCTAAGCCATCACCTGCAGACACGTGCTCTAAACCTACAGCTCTGTTGTCCCCTAACCTGGACCCTCAACAGTCCCTGTTCCTAAGCCAGACCCTCCCCCTATCCTATGCCGTCCCATGACACGTACGCTAACACTACACCTCTGTCGTTCCCTAACCTGGACCCTCAACACTCCCTGTTCCTAAGCCTAACCCTGCCCCAATCACTGCCACTATCCTAGCCGTCCCCTGACACGTACTCTAATCCTACACATCTGTCGTCCCGTAACCTGGACCCTCATCAGTCCACGTTCAGAAGCCTAAGCCTCCCCAATCCGAAGCCGTCCTCTGACACTCTCTAACCCTACACCTCTGTCGTCCCCTTACCTGGACCCTCAAAAGTCCCCGTTCCTAAGCCTAACCCTGCCCCAATCCTAAGCCGTCTACTGACTCTTACTCTAACCCTACACCTCTGTCGTCCCCTAACCTGGATCCTCAACAGTCCCCGTTCCTACGCCAAAAATTGCCCAAATCCTAAGCCAATCCCTGACACGTAGTCAAACCCTACACCTCTTTCGTCCCCTAACCTGGACCCTCAACAGTCCACATTCCTAAGACTAACCCTGCCCCAATTTCTGCCTCGTTCCTAAGCCATCCACTGTCACGTACTCTAACCCTACACCTCTGTCGTCCC
>NW_020841062.1:0-1406 GCF_003676395.1 Aethalodelphis obliquidens | reverse complement strand
CTAAGCCGTCCCCTGACACGTACTCTAAACGTACACCTCTGTCGTCCCCTAATCTGTACCCTCAACAGTCCCCGTTCCTAAGCCTAAAACTTCCCCAATCGTAAGCAGTCCCATGACACGTACTCTATCTCTACACCTCTGTCGTCCCCTAACCTGGACCCTCAAGACTCCCTGTTGCTAATCCTAACCCTGCCCAATCCTAAGCCGTCCACTGACATGTACTCTAACCCTACACGTCTGTCGTCCCATAACCTGGACCCTCAACAGTCTCTGTTCCTAAGTCAAATCCCGCCCAATCCCTGCCCTAATCCTAAGCAGTCCCCTGACACGTACTCTAATCCTACACATCTGTCGTCCCCTAACCTGGAACCTCAACAGTCCACGTTCTGAAGCCTAAGGCTGCCCAGTCCTAAGCCGTCCCCTGACACGTACTCTAACCCTAAACCTCAGTCGTCCCCTAAACTGGAACCTCAAAAGTCCCCGTTCCTAAGCCGTCCCCTGAAACGTACTGTAAACCTACACATCTGTCGTCCCCTAACCTGGACACTCAACAGTCCCCGTTCCTAAACCTAACCCTGCCCAATCCCTGCCCCAATCCTAAGCCGTTCCCAGACACGTACACTAAAGCTACACCTCTATCTTCCCCTAAACTGAACCCTCAACAGTCCCCGTTCCTAAGCCTAAACCTACCCCAGTCCTAAGCAGTCCCCTGTCACGTGCTCTAAACCTACACATCTGTCGTCCCCTTTCCTGGACCCTCAACAGTCCCCGTTCCTAAGGCTACCCCTGCTCCAATCCTAAGCTGTCCCCTGACACATACTCTAATCCTACACCTCTGTCGTCCCCTAACCTGTTTCCTAAACAGTCCCCCTTTCTAAGCCTAACCCTGCCCCAATCCTAAGCCGTCCCCTGACACGTACTCTAACCCTATACCTCTGTCGTCCCCTAACCTGGACCGTCAGCATTCCCCATTCCTAAGCCGTCCCCTGACACGTAGTCTTACCCTACACATCTGTCGTCCGCTAAACTGGACCCTCAACTGTCCCCGTTCCTAAGCCATCCCCTGACACATAATCTAACCCTACACCTCTGTAGTCCCCTAAGATGGACCCTCAACAGTCCCCGTTCCTAAGGCTAACACTAACCCCATTCCTAAGGTGTCCCCTGACACGTACTCTAAACCTACACTTCTGTCGTCCACTAACCTGGACCATCAAGAGTGCCCGTTCCTAAGCATAACACTGCCCCTGTCCTACGCCATCGCCTGACACGTACTCTAACACTACACCTCTGTCGTCTCTTAACCTGGACCCTCAAGAGTCCCCGTTCCTAAGCCTTCCCCTGACACGTACTCTAACACTACACCTCTGTCGTCCCCTAACCTGGACCCTCAACAGTCCCCGTTC
>NW_020841061.1:0-2205 GCF_003676395.1 Aethalodelphis obliquidens | reverse complement strand
ATGTTGGTGCGTTTAATGTTGTCCCAGAGGTCTCTGAGACTGTCCTCGGTTCTTTTCATTCTTTTTTCTTTATTCTGCTCTGCAGTAGTTATTTCCACTATTTTATCTTCCAGGTCACTTATCCGTTCTTCTGCCTCAGTTATTCTGCTATTGATCCCATCTAGAGTACTTTTAATTTCATTTATTGTGTTGTTCATCGTTGCTTGTTTCATCTTTAGTTCTTCTAGGTCCTTGTTAACTGATTCTTGCATTTTGTCCATTCTGTTGTCCATTCTATCTCCAAGATTTCGGATCAACCTTACTATCATTATTCTGAATTCTTTTTCAGGTAGACTGCCTATTTCCTCTTCATTTGTTAGGTCTGGTGCATTTTTATCTTGCTCCTTTATCTGCTGTGTGTTTTTCTGTCTTCTCATTTTGCTTATCTTACTGTGTTTGGGGTCTCCTTTTTGCAGGCTGCAGGTTCGTAGTTCCTCCTGTTTTTGATGTCTGTCTCCAGTGGCTAAGGTTGGTTCAGTGGGTTGTGTAGGCTTCCTGGTGGAGGGGACTAGTGCCTGTGTTGTGGTGGATGAGGCTGGATCTTGTCTCTCTAGTGGGCAGGTTCACGTCTCGTGGTGTGTTTTGGGGTGTCTGTGGCCTTATTATGATTTTAGGCAGCCTCTCTGCTAATGGGTGGGGTTGTGTTCCTGTTTTGCTATTTGTTTGGCATAGGTTTTCCAGCACTGTGGCTTGCTGGTCGTTGAGTGAAGCTGGGTGCTGGTGTTAAGATGAAGGTCTCTGGGAGATTTTCGCCGTTTGATATTATGTGGAGCTGGGAGGTCTCTTGTTGACCAGTGTCCTGAAGTTGGCTCTCCTACCTCAGAGGCAGAGCCCTGCCTCCTGGCTGGAGCGCCAAGAGCTTTTCATCCACACGGCTCAGGATAAAAGGGAGAAAAAGTAGAGGGAATTAGGAGAAGTATGAGGAAAGAAAGAAGGAAAGGAGGGTAGGAAGGAAGGAAGAAAGAAAGAAAGAAGCAAAGAAGGAAAGGAGGCAAGAAGGAAAGAAAGGAGGGAGGGAGGGAGGAAGGAAGGAAGGAGGGAAAGAAGGAAAAAGACAGAAAGAAAGAAGATACAGTAAAAATAAAATAAAGTATAATAAAGTTATTGAATTAAAAAATTCTTATTTAGAAAAAAAAAAGGGACGGATAGAACCTTAGGACAAATGTTGGAAGCAAAGCTATACAGACAAAATCTTACACAGAAGTATACACATACACCCTCACTAAAAGAGGTAAATGGGGAAAAATCATAAATCTTGCTGTCAGAGACCACCTCCTCAATTTGGGATGATTCGTTGTCTAAAGGAGGGAAGGAAGGAAGGAAAGAAAGAAAGAAAGAACGAAGGTAAAGTATAATAACGTTATTAAAATTAATTATTAAGAAAAAAAATTTAAAAATAAACATGGACAGATAGAACCCTAGGACAAATGGTGGAAGCAAGACTATACAGACAAGATCTCACACAGAAGCATACACATACACATTCACAAAAAGAGGAAAAGGGAAAAAATGATAGATCTTGCTCCTAAAGTCCACTTCCTTAATTTGGGATGATTGGTTGTCTATTCAGGTATTCCACAGATGCAGGGTACATCAAGTTGATTGTGGAGCTTTAATCCGCTGCTTCTGAGGCTGCTGGGAGAGATTTCCCTTTCTCTTCTTTGTTCTCACAGCTCCCAGGGCTCAGCTTTGGATTTGGCCCTGCCACTGCGTGTAGGTCGCTGGAAGGCGTCTGTTTTTTGCTCAGACAGGATGGGGTTAAAAGAGCCGCTGATTCGGGGGCTCTGGCGCACTCAGGCCGGAGGGGAGGGAGGGGCACGGAGTGCGGGGCGGGCCTGCGGTGGCAAAGGCCGGCGTGACTTTGCACCAGCCTGAGGCGAGCTGTGCGTTCTCCCGGGGAAGTTGTCCCTGGATCCTGGGAACCTGGCAGTGGCAGGCTGCACAGGCTCTGCGGAAGAGGGGTGTGGAGAGTGACCTGTGCTCGCACACAGGCCCCTTGGTGGCGGCAGCAGCAGCCTTAACGTCTCACGCCCGCCTCTGGGGTCCGCGCTTTTAGCCTCGGCTTGCGCCCGTCTCTGGATTCCGCGCTTTCAGCCGCGGCTCGCGACTGTCTCTGGATTCCGCGCTTTCAGCCGCGGCTCGCGCCCGTCTCTGGGGTCCGCGCTT
>NW_020841060.1:0-2205 GCF_003676395.1 Aethalodelphis obliquidens | reverse complement strand
ATGTTGGTGCGTTTAATGTTGTCCCAGAGGTCTCTGAGACTGTCCTCGGTTCTTTTCATTCTTTTTTCTTTATTCTGCTCTGCAGTAGTTATTTCCACTATTTTATCTTCCAGGTCACTTATCCGTTCTTCTGCCTCAGTTATTCTGCTATTGATCCCATCTAGAGTACTTTTAATTTCATTTATTGTGTTGTTCATCGTTGCTTGTTTCATCTTTAGTTCTTCTAGGTCCTTGTTAACTGATTCTTGCATTTTGTCCATTCTGTTGTCCATTCTATCTCCAAGATTTCGGATCAACCTTACTATCATTATTCTGAATTCTTTTTCAGGTAGACTGCCTATTTCCTCTTCATTTGTTAGGTCTGGTGCATTTTTATCTTGCTCCTTTATCTGCTGTGTGTTTTTCTGTCTTCTCATTTTGCTTATCTTACTGTGTTTGGGGTCTCCTTTTTGCAGGCTGCAGGTTCGTAGTTCCTCCTGTTTTTGATGTCTGTCTCCAGTGGCTAAGGTTGGTTCAGTGGGTTGTGTAGGCTTCCTGGTGGAGGGGACTAGTGCCTGTGTTGTGGTGGATGAGGCTGGATCTTGTCTCTCTAGTGGGCAGGTTCACGTCTCGTGGTGTGTTTTGGGGTGTCTGTGGCCTTATTATGATTTTAGGCAGCCTCTCTGCTAATGGGTGGGGTTGTGTTCCTGTTTTGCTATTTGTTTGGCATAGGTTTTCCAGCACTGTGGCTTGCTGGTCGTTGAGTGAAGCTGGGTGCTGGTGTTAAGATGAAGGTCTCTGGGAGATTTTCGCCGTTTGATATTATGTGGAGCTGGGAGGTCTCTTGTTGACCAGTGTCCTGAAGTTGGCTCTCCTACCTCAGAGGCAGAGCCCTGCCTCCTGGCTGGAGCGCCAAGAGCTTTTCATCCACACGGCTCAGGATAAAAGGGAGAAAAAGTAGAGGGAATTAGGAGAAGTATGAGGAAAGAAAGAAGGAAAGGAGGGTAGGAAGGAAGGAAGAAAGAAAGAAAGAAGCAAAGAAGGAAAGGAGGCAAGAAGGAAAGAAAGGAGGGAGGGAGGGAGGAAGGAAGGAAGGAGGGAAAGAAGGAAAAAGACAGAAAGAAAGAAGATACAGTAAAAATAAAATAAAGTATAATAAAGTTATTGAATTAAAAAATTCTTATTTAGAAAAAAAAAAGGGACGGATAGAACCTTAGGACAAATGTTGGAAGCAAAGCTATACAGACAAAATCTTACACAGAAGTATACACATACACCCTCACTAAAAGAGGTAAATGGGGAAAAATCATAAATCTTGCTGTCAGAGACCACCTCCTCAATTTGGGATGATTCGTTGTCTAAAGGAGGGAAGGAAGGAAGGAAAGAAAGAAAGAAAGAACGAAGGTAAAGTATAATAACGTTATTAAAATTAATTATTAAGAAAAAAAATTTAAAAATAAACATGGACAGATAGAACCCTAGGACAAATGGTGGAAGCAAGACTATACAGACAAGATCTCACACAGAAGCATACACATACACATTCACAAAAAGAGGAAAAGGGAAAAAATGATAGATCTTGCTCCTAAAGTCCACTTCCTTAATTTGGGATGATTGGTTGTCTATTCAGGTATTCCACAGATGCAGGGTACATCAAGTTGATTGTGGAGCTTTAATCCGCTGCTTCTGAGGCTGCTGGGAGAGATTTCCCTTTCTCTTCTTTGTTCTCACAGCTCCCAGGGCTCAGCTTTGGATTTGGCCCTGCCACTGCGTGTAGGTCGCTGGAAGGCGTCTGTTTTTTGCTCAGACAGGATGGGGTTAAAAGAGCCGCTGATTCGGGGGCTCTGGCGCACTCAGGCCGGAGGGGAGGGAGGGGCACGGAGTGCGGGGCGGGCCTGCGGTGGCAAAGGCCGGCGTGACTTTGCACCAGCCTGAGGCGAGCTGTGCGTTCTCCCGGGGAAGTTGTCCCTGGATCCTGGGAACCTGGCAGTGGCAGGCTGCACAGGCTCTGCGGAAGAGGGGTGTGGAGAGTGACCTGTGCTCGCACACAGGCCCCTTGGTGGCGGCAGCAGCAGCCTTAACGTCTCACGCCCGCCTCTGGGGTCCGCGCTTTTAGCCTCGGCTTGCGCCCGTCTCTGGATTCCGCGCTTTCAGCCGCGGCTCGCGACTGTCTCTGGATTCCGCGCTTTCAGCCGCGGCTCGCGCCCGTCTCTGGGGTCCGCGCTT
>NW_020841059.1:0-2211 GCF_003676395.1 Aethalodelphis obliquidens | reverse complement strand
CAGCTAGTCTCTCATTGGTTCTCCCTATTCCCTTTCATCCTCCGCAGAAATTGCAAACTGTGCCAAACAGGAGTTTAAAGGCAGTGACTCTCCACGTGGGGAGATTTTTAGTAAAGCGTCTGGAATGGCGAATCCGTGTACCAAGGTACAAAGAATGAGATGCGTTTTAGAAACGTTGCCCGATCACACGGTGGAGCATCCTCTGGGTTTCCCATACATGTTTTAGCTGTAGGAAGAATCCCTTCAACCTGGAGAGTTGGGACCCATGGAATGGGTAGCATGCAGTATTACTTCAAAGGGTCTGCATTTGCTCACCGAACCTCACCAATCGTCTCAGCCGCAAATGTCCTGCCTTATGTCTCACCCAGCTGTGGGTGTAGAAGTGGTAAATCCAAGTTTCATCACAAGCCCTGAACGATTGTTTAAGAGTTTTCTCTCCTTCACTGGCTTTGTGTTTTGTTATTGAAATTTATTTTTATAATGGGGTTTAGCTGATTTTACCAGCTGTGTATGCTGCTCCACACACACTACATTCTCTTACGGAAACATATAAATATATACGTTTCAATATTCTTATTGTCTGATATATTCCTCTGTGGTGAATAGGCCGTTTTGAATCTAATTCGTTGAGCAAGGTGTAGGTCTTGTCTGTTACATATTTGGCTTATGGAATGGTATCTGTGCTAATTTCAATCTCTGGTTTTACACAGCACCCCAACTCACCTTTCCTCTTATGCAAGTATAAGTTGGTTTTCGAAATGTGAGACTCTGTTCTGTTTGTTTCTGTTCATGTGTATCCAAGTTTACATTCCCTCTATAAGTGATATATTATCATAAGTTTCTTTTTCTGTGTGACTTATTTCCTTAGAATCATCGTACCTAAAATCCATTCATTATGCTTCTATGGGCCTGATGACATTGACTTCATTGCTGAGTGATATTCCATTGTACGTAAGTACGAAAATTTCTTTATCCATTTTTTTCTCTTTCTAGGATATTTAAGTTGTACCATAATCGAGGCCCTTGTAAACAGAGCAGCCCTAAACTTTGGGGTGGTTGTGTCTTGTTATTGTAAATTTCCTCAGCTATAGGCCTATAAGTGGGTTTAGTGTTAGGGTTAGGGGATGGGGACAGTTTAGGGGACAGGTTAGGGTACGACAACGGTTTAGGGTGACCGTAAGTGTGAGGGCACAGGTTAGTGTTAGCCTACGGGTTAGGATTAGGGGACGGGATAGGGTAAGGCTTTGGGTAATGGTTAGGGTTAGGGGACGGGGACGGGGACGGGGACGGTGTAGCGGACAGGTGAGGGTACGACAACGGTTTAGGGTGAGCGTACGTGTGAGGGCACAGGTTAGTGTTAGCATACGTCTTATGATTAGGGGACGGGTTAGGGTAAGGGTTCGGATAAGGGTTAGGGTTAGGGTTAGGGGATGGGGACGGTTTAGGGTACACGTTAGGATACGACAACAGTTTTGGGTGAGCATACATGTTAGGGTATGGGTTAGAGGTAGCGTACAGGTTAGGATTAGGTGATGGGTTAGGGTAAGGCTTCGGTTAAGTGTTAGGTTTAGGGTTAGGGCTACGGTTAGGGTTAGGGGACAGGGACGGTTTAGGATACACGTTAGAGTATGACAAAGTTTTGAGTGAGCATATGTTTTAGGCTACGGATTAGTGGTAGCGTACGAGTTAGGATTAGGTGATGGGTTAGGGTAAGGCTTTGGTTAAGGGATAGGTTTATGGTTAGGGCTAGGGTTAGGGTTAGGGGATGGGGACGGTTTAGGGTACAGGTTAGGGTATGACAACGGTTGAGTGTGAGCGTTCATGTTAGGGTACGGGTTAGTGTTAGAGTACCGGTTAGGATTTGGTGACGCGTTAGTGTAAGGCTTCGGGTATGGGGTAGGGTTAGGGCTAGGGTTAGGGTTAAGGGACGGGGACGGTTTAGGGTACAGTTTAGGTACGACAACGGTTTAGGGTGAGCGTACGTGTTAGGGTATGGGTTAGTGTTAGCTTACGGGTTAGGATTAGGGGATAGTTTAGGATAAGTCTTCGGGTATGGGTTAGGGTTATGGTTACTGCTAGCGTTAGAGTTAGGGGATGGGGACGGATTAGGGGACAGGTTAGGGTACGACAACGGTTTAGGGTGTGCGTACGTGTTAGGTTCCGTGTTAGTGTTAGCGTACGGGTTAGGAATAGGGGACGGGGTATGCTGAG
>NW_020841058.1:0-2211 GCF_003676395.1 Aethalodelphis obliquidens | reverse complement strand
CAGCTAGTCTCTCATTGGTTCTCCCTATTCCCTTTCATCCTCCGCAGAAATTGCAAACTGTGCCAAACAGGAGTTTAAAGGCAGTGACTCTCCACATGGGGAGATTTTTAGTAAAGCGTCTGGAATGGCGAATCCGTGTACCAAGGTACAAAGAATGAGATGCGTTTTAGAAACGTTGCCCGATCACACGGTGGAGCATCCTCTGGGTTTCCCATGCATGTTTTAGCTGTAGGAAGAATCCCTTAAACCTGGAGAGTTGGGACCCATGGAATGGGTAGCATGCAGTATTACTTCAAAGGGTCTGCATTTGCTCACCGAACCTCACCAATCGTCTCAGCCGCAAATGTCCTGCCTTATGTCTCACCCAGCTGTGGGTGTAGAAGTGGTAAATCCAAGTTTCATCACAAGCCCTGAACGATTGTTTAAGAGTTTTCTCTCCTTCACTGGCTTTGTGTTTTGTTATTGAAATTTATTTTTATAATGGGGTTTAGCTGATTTTACCAGCTGTGTATGCTGCTCCACACACACTACATTCTCTTACGGAGACATATAAATATATACGTTTCAATATTCTTATTGTCTGATATATTCCTCTGTGGTGAATAGGCCGTTTTGAATCTAATTCGTTGAGCAAGGTGTAGGTCTTGTCTGTTACATATTTGGCTTATGGAATGGTATCTGTGCTAATTTCAATCTCTGGTTTTACACAGCACCCCAACTCACCTTTCCTCTTATGCAAGTATAAGTTGGTTTTCGAAATGTGAGACTCTGTTCTGTTTGTTTCTGTTCATGTGTATCCAAGTTTACATTCCCTCTGTAAGTGATATATTATCATAAGTTTCTTTTTCTGTGTGACTTATTTCCTTAGAATCATCGTACCTAAAATCCATTCATTATGCTTCTATGGGTCTGATGACATTGACTTCATTGCTGAGTGATATTCCATTGTACGTAAGTACGAAAATTTCTTTATCCATTTTTTTCTCTTTCTAGGATATTTAAGTTGTACCATAGTCGAGGCCCTTGTAAACAGAGCAGCCCTAAACTTTGGGGTGGTTGTGTCTTGTTATTGTAAATTTCCTCAGCTATAGGCCTATAAGTGGGTTTAGTGTTAGGGTTAGGGGATGGGGACAGTTTAGGGGACAGGTTAGGGTACGACAACGGTTTAGGGTGACCGTAAGTGTGAGGGCACGGGTTAGTGTTAGCCTACGGGTTAGGATTAGGGGACGGGATAGGGTAAGGCTTTGGGTAATGGTTAGGGTTAGGGTTAGGGGACGGGGATGGGGACGGTGTAGCGGACAGGTGAGGGTACGACAACGGTTTAGGGTGAGCGTACGTGTGAGGGCACAGGTTAGTGTTAGCATACGTCTTATGATTAGGGGACGGGTTAGGGTAAGGGTTCGGATAAGGGTTAGGGTTAGGGTTAGGGGATGGGGACGGTTTAGGGTACACGTTAGGATACGACAACAGTTTTGGGTGAGCATACATGTTAGGGTATGGGTTAGAGGTAGCGTACAGGTTAGGATTAGGTGATGGGTTAGGGTAAGGCTTCGGTTAAGTGTTAGGTTTAGGGTTAGGGCTACGGTTAGGGTTAGGGGACGGGGACGGTTTAGGATACACGTTAGAGTATGACAAAGTTTTGAGTGAGCATATGTTTTAGGCTACGGATTAGTGGTAGCGTACGAGTTAGGATTAGGTGATGGGTTAGGGTAAGGCTTTGGTTAAGGGTTAGGTTTATGGTTAGGGCTAGGGTTAGGGTTAGGGGATGGGGACGGTTTAGGGTACAGGTTAGGGTATGACAACGGTTGAGTGTGAGCATTCATGTTAGGGTACGGGTTAGTGTTAGAGTACCGGTTAGGATTTGGTGACGCGTTAGTGTAAGGCTTCGGGTATGGGGTAGGGTTAGGGCTAGGGTTAGGGTTAAGGGACGGGGACGGTTTAGGGTACAGTTTAGGTACGACAACGGTTTAGGGTGAGCGTACGTGTTAGGGTACGGGTTAGTGTTAGCTTACGGGTTAGGATTAGGGGATAGTTTAGGATAAGTCTTCGGGTATGGGTTAGGGTTATGGTTACTGCTAGCGTTAGAGTTAGGGGATGGGGACGGATTAGGGGACAGGTTAGGGTATGACAACGGTTTAGGGTGTGCGTACGTGTTAGGTTCCATGTTAGTGTTAGCGTACGGGTTAGGAATAGGGGACGGGGTATGCTGAG
>NW_020841057.1:0-2212 GCF_003676395.1 Aethalodelphis obliquidens | reverse complement strand
ACCATTTTACTCTTTGGTGGCCAGATGTGGAGGCATCTCCGATTTTCCCATGAGCTTCCACTTCAAGGACACTGTAGGCAAGCACAATAGTTTTCTGACTTCCCTGGGCCCTTGCATCTCTACTTGTGTTTTTGCCTTAGTAACTCTATCTCCACTATGTTGAGCAAGCCTCTATTTTAACGCACCACATTTCAAAGCACTCAACTAAGAGGTTGAGTCCTCAGCTAAAATTCTCAGTTGCAGACTTATGCTGATTTAACTAAGCTATTCAGCCTCTGTACCTCATTTTTCTTAATTGTTAAACGGGATTCAACAATTCCTACCTTAAAAAGTAGTTCTACAGGGAGACCTTCAAGATGGCAGATGAGTAAGATGTGGAGATCACCTTCCTCCCCACAAACACATCAAAAATACATCTACATGTGGAACAACTCCTACAGGACACCTACTGAACGCTGGCAGAAGACCTCAGGCTTCCCAAAAGATATCTCTTTTTTTTTTCCTTTTTCTCTTTTTGTGAGTGTGTATGTGTATGCTTCTTTGTGTGATTTTGTCTATATAGGTTTGCTTTTACCATTTGTCCTAGTGTTCTGTCTGTCCATTTTTTTTTTGTATAGTTTTTAGCACTTGTTATCATTGGTGGATTTGTTTTTTGGTTTGGTTGCACTCTTTCTTTTTTATTACTTTTTAATTTTTAATAATTTTTATTTTAATAACTTACTTTTTCACTTATTTTTTTCTTTCTTTTTTTCTCCCTTCTGAGCCGTGTGGCTGATGGGTTTGGCGCTCTGGCTGGGTGTCAGGCCTGTGTGTCTGAGGTGGGAGGGCTGAGTTCAGAACATTGGTCCACAAGAGACCTCCCAGCTCCAACTAGTGACAGAAACACAACCCCACGCATCAGCAGAGAGGGTACCTAAAATCATAATAAGGTCACAGACACCCCAAAACACTACCAGACGTGGTCCTGCCCACCAGAAAGACAAGATCCAGCCTCATCCACCAGAACACAGGCACTAGTCCCCTCCACCAGGAAGCCTACACAACCCACTAAACCAACCTAAGCCACTGGGGGCAGACACCAAAAACAACAGGAACTACGAACCTGCAGGTTGTGAAAAGGAGACCCCAAACACAGTAAATTAAGCAAAATGCGAAGACAGAGAAACACACAGCAGATGAAGGAGCAAGGTAAAAACCCACCAGACCAAACAAATGAAGAGGAAATAAGCAGTGTACCTGAAAAAGAATTCAGAGTAATGAGAGTAAAGATGACACAAAATCTTGGAAATAGAATGGAGAAAATACAAGAAACGTTTAACAAGGACCTAGAAGAACTGAAGAGCAAACAAACAATGATGAACAACACAATAAATGAAATTTAAAATTCTCTAGAAGGAATCAATAGTGGAATAACTGAGGCAGAAGAACGAATAAATGATCTAGAAGATAAAATAGTGGAAATAACTACTGCAGAGCAGAAAAAAGAAAAAAGAATGAAAAAAATTGAGGACAGTCTCAGAGACGTCTGAGACAACATTAAATGCACTAACATTTGAATTACAGGGGTCCCAGAAGAAGAGAAAAAGAAAGGGACTCAGAAAATATTTGAAGAGGTTATAGTTGAAAACTTACCTGATATGGGAAAGGAAATAGTCAATTAAGTCCAGGAAGCACAGAGAGTCTCATACAGGATAAATCCAAGGAGAAACACGCTAAGGCACATATGAATCAAACTATCAAAAATTTAGTACAAAGAAAAAAATATTAAAAGCAGCAAGGGAAAAACAACAAATAACATACAAGGGAATGACCATAAGGTTAACAGCTGATCTTTCAGCAGAAACTCTGCAAGCCAGAAGGCAGTGGCAGGACATATTTAAAGTGATGAAAGGGAAAAACCTACAATCAAGATTACTCTACCCAGCAAGGATCTTATTCAGATTTGACAGGGAAATTAAAAAGTTTACAGACAAGCAAAAGCTAAGAGAACTCAGCACCACCAAACCAGCTTTACAACAAATGCTAAAGGAACTTCTCTAGGCAGGAAACACAAGAGAAGGAAAAGACCTACAATAATAAACCCAAAACAATTAAGAAAATGGTAATAGGAACATACATATTGATAATTACCTTAAATGTAAATGGATTAAATGCTCCAACCAAACGACATAGACTGGCTGAATGGATACAGAAACAAGACCCATATATATGC
>NW_020841056.1:1050-2214 GCF_003676395.1 Aethalodelphis obliquidens | reverse complement strand
ACACTGAGTACCCCCAGGCGCACCTGGGTCTGCTAAGCAACATCCAGGACCGTAGCCCTTTAGAGCCCCTCTATGCACGCCGAGCATAGGGAAAAGCACTGCCCTCTCTTTTAGAGCAGCTTGGTTTCCTCAGCACTCGCACACGTTCACGCACACCGTTCTGGCACATCCCACATGGCACGGAGGTCTTACGCGTTGCCCTAATGGGAGCTGCACTAAGAGTAACCCTCGTCTTCGCGTTCCATCCAGGACCCGCTGACTGTAGTCACCGTACCTCCTAGTGGATGGCGGCTTGGGTTCTTACTGCAATTTAAGTCCTGTTCCTTCTATGGCACTGCAGGCAGCCCCAGGCCCAGAGGAGCAGCTACGGCGTTCCTTGGTTGAGACAGTTCGCTGGATGCGGGACTCCCTACTTCGATAAGTTGATTCATGGAAGGAAACACAGGGTAACCGGTGGCTCTTGGGCCTCGTTAGAAACCACAGGGATGTACGCTGAGTGTGTCCATGAAAACGGGGGCCTGCTGTAACTAGCCCTGCTTTCCCATTTTGAGGGCGGCATTCATGCCTGCCTTGAAGCTCCCTGACATTCCCTGCTCCCGACACACCAGTGAGCCCTGGAAGAATGCTTCGGGGAAAATTATGAGTTTCATCTCTAAACCAGGAACTTCTCTGGCCGCAGTGGCAGTCCACATGACAGGCTCTAGAGCTAAAGGGAACCTCAACGTGAGAACTCGCCTCAAAGTTAAGCCCTGAGTATCCGTGCAGAAAGGGAAGCATGCAGCTGTTTCCATGAGTTCTTAGTCACTTATGCGCTTTGTTTTAAAGGAAGTACACGTCCGGGGACTCCTAGGCCCCACGGGTGTGCATCATTTTCCCTCCAGGGTCACTGAGTGCCTCCAGACACGTGTGGGCCGGCTGAGCAACGTCGAGATCCACTGGTTGATTCCCTCGGAGGACCCCTGTGCGTGCCGAGTGCTGGGCAACCACACATGCGCATTCCTTGAGGAGCGCTACATCTCCAGAGCACTCGAACGCCCTCGGGACAACATGGCTGGTGAGTGCGAAGTGCCCAGGAAGACTCTGTCATGGCCCTTGTGTGAGCTGCCATGAGAGAACGCTGTGCTTGGAACACTACGAGGGCGGGCCTCGCAGTGTTCCAAGCAC
>NW_020841056.1:0-950 GCF_003676395.1 Aethalodelphis obliquidens | reverse complement strand
GCGAGGCCCGCCCTCGTACCTGAAGTCACTCTGCTCGAGGAGAAAGTCAGCATCTTAGCATGCTGTGTGGCTCCCGGCACACTCAGCATGAACCCATGCCTGGAAGGAAGGCCCTGATTTGCCGTGCAGAAGCGGAGGCGTGCTGCAGCTTCCAGGAGGCGGTGGTCTCTGCTCTGCATACCTTGAACGGCAGCACAGCTTTCTGGACACCTGGGAGGCTAGCCGGGGCACCCTGTTCCCGGCAGGAACACTGAGTAACCCCAGGCGCACCTGGGTCTGCTAAGCAACATCCAGGCCCGTAGCCCTTTAGAGCCCCTCTGTGCACGCCGAGCGTAGGGAAACGCACAGCGCTCTCTTTTGGAGCCGCTTGGTTTCCTCAGCACTCGCACACTTTCACGCACACCGTTCTGGCACATCCCACATGGCGCGGAGGTCTTACGCGTTGCCCTAATCGGAGCTGCGCTCAGAGTAACCCTCGTCTTCGCGTTCCATCCAGGACCTCCTGACTGAAGGCACCGTGCCTCCTAGAGGACGGCGGCTTGGGTTCTTACTGCAGTTCAAGTCCTGTTCCTTCTTTGGCACTGCAGGCAGCCCCGGGCCCAGAGGAGCAGCTACGGCGTTCCTTGGTTGAGACAGTTCGCTGGATGCGGGCCTCCCTACTTCGATAAGTTGACTCAGGGAAGGAAACACAGGGTAACTGGTGTCTCTTAGGACGCATTAGAAACCACAGGGATGTCCGCTGAGTGTGCCCATGAAAACGGGGGGCTGCTGGAATTAGCCCTGCTTTCCCATTTTGAGGGCGGCATTCATGCCCGCCTTGAAGCTCCCTGACATTCCTGGCTCCCGACAGGCCAGTGAGCCCTGGAAGAAAGCTTCGGGGAAAATTATGAGTTTGCTCTCTCTAAACGAGGGGCTTCCGTGGCCGCGCTGGCGGTCCGCATGACAGGCTC
>NW_020841055.1:0-2215 GCF_003676395.1 Aethalodelphis obliquidens | reverse complement strand
CAATCCATAGGTTTTAAGATTCTTACTAGTCAGGTGTATTCTTAGGCCTTTAATATGGGGTTTTGAGTCCACTTTGTAGAGCAAGGAGTAGCTCATGTCTATTACATATTTGGCTTATGGAATGGTATCTGTGCTAATTTCAATCTCTGGTTTTATGCAGCACCCCAACTCACCTTGCCCCTTAAGCAAGCATAAATTGGTGTTCTACATTTGAGACCCTGTTCTGTTTTGTAATTCAGTTCCTGTGTAGCCAAGTTTACATTCCGTGTAGTAGTGATATCTTATGATGTTTCTTTTTCTGTGTGACTTATTTCAGTTAGAATCATCGTACCTGAATCCACTCATTATGCTGCTACGGGGCTGATGACATAGATTTCATTGCTGAGTGATATTGCATTGTACGTAAGTACCACAACTCCTTTATCCATTTTTCGCTTTCTGTGATACTGCACTTGTACCGTAAATGAGGTTTTTGTAAACAGAGCTGTCCCAAACTTTGTGCTGGCTGTGACTTTTTGATTTTAATTTCCCTTAGCTATAGGACCATAAGTGGAGGTGCCCTAGGCTCTGTTGCTTTGTTTTTTAGATGTTTCAGGAAACACCATACACTTCTCCAGAGTGGCTGTTGGCAATTTACATCCCGCTCATCAACATAACAAGGCTCCCAGTTCTCCATGGCCTGTCCTGCCTTTCTGGATTGTACACTTTTTTCAGATGGCCCTTTTGACCGGGGGGCAGTGAGCCTTCATTGTAGTGCAGATTTCCTTTGCAAGCTTGCTTGGTTGGCCAAAAAGTGCGTATGCGTTTTTTCCTGAATATATTCAGGAAAAAACGCATACGCCCTTTTTGGCCAAGTGCATCATTGTGGACGTTCTGCCTCTTTTCCTATGATTTACATGCAGTTCCAGTCTCCCTCCTGAAATCGGTTTCCTACAATTCTACCCCGCTTTCAAGTCCTCTTGGCAGCCTTACTTCAATATATTTTTGTAAAATAGCTGTCATTTATAACTCTGCAGGTTTGTGAATTACAGTGCCCCTGAGCTCCTTTCTTCAACTCGCTTTCTTGTGAGCTGGCCGCAACACCGCAGGATTGCTTCAGGCCTTAGTGTGGTTCTGGCATGGCACGATGAGCCTTTGGTTAATTCCTCTTCCTGGTGGGAAATGAGAGTCAAATTTGCCCGTCTAGACACCTCCAGCTAGTCTCTCATTGGTTCTCCGTATTCCTGTTCATCTTACGCAGAAATTGCAAACTTGGCCAAACAGGAGGTTAAAGGCACTGACTCTCCAAGTGGGGAGAGTGTCAGTAAAGCGTCTGGAATGTTGCACCCGAGTACCAGGGGACGAAAACTGAGACACATTTAAACACGTTTCCCGATCACACGGTGGATCATACTCTGGGTTCCACATGCATGTTTTAGCTGAAGGAAGAATCCCTTAAAACTGGAGAGTTGAGACCAATGGAATAGGTACCATGCAATATGACTTCAAAGGGTCTGCATTTGCTCACCGAACATCACCAATCCTATCACTGCTGCGTTTATGCCGCTGTACACACGCTTGATTCTCTTTCGGAGACATATCAATCCATAGGTTTTAAGGTTCTTACTAGTCAGGTGTATTCTTAGGCGTTTAATATGGGGTGTTGAGTCCACTTCGTTGAGCAACGAGTAGCTCTTGTCTATTCCATATTTGGCTTATGGAATGGTATCTGTGCTAATTTCAATCTCTGGTTTTATGCAGCACCCCAACTCACCTTTCCCCTTAAGCAAGCATAAGTTGGTTTTCTACATTTGAGACCCTGTTCTGTTTTGTAATTCAGTTCCTGTGTAGCCAAGTTTCATTCCGTGTAGTAGTGATATCTTATGATGTTTCTTTTTCTGTGTGACTTATTTCACTTAGAATCGTCGTACCTGAATCTACTCATTATGCTTCTACGGGCCTGATGACATAGATTTCATTGCTGAGTGATATTGCATTCTACGTAAGTACCACAACATCTTTATCCATTTTTCGCTTTCTGTGATATTGCACTTGTACCGTAAACGAGGTTTTTGTAAACAGAGCTGTCCCAAACTTTGGGGTGGCTGTGTCTTTTTGATTTTATTTTCCCTAAGCTATAGGACCATAAGTGGAAGTGCCCTAGGCTCTGTTGCTTTGTTTTTTAGCTGTTTCAGGAAACACCATACACTTCTCCAGAGTGGCTGTTGGCAATTTA
>NW_020841054.1:0-2216 GCF_003676395.1 Aethalodelphis obliquidens | reverse complement strand
AGTCTTTTAGTTTGATGTAGTCCCACTGATTTATTTATTTATTTATTAATTTGTGGTATGCGGGTCTATCACTGTTGTGGCCTCTCCCGTTGCGGAGCACAGGCTCCGGACACGCAGGCTCACTGGCCATGGCTCACGGGCCCAGCCGCTCCACGGTATGTAGGATCCTCCCGGACCGGGGCATGAACCCATGTCCCCTGCATCGGCAGGCGGACTCTCAACGACTGCGCCACGAGGGAAACGCCTGCACCACCAGGGAAGCCCCTACTTTTGTGTTTGTTACTTTTACTTTTGTTATCAGATTCAAAAAATTCATTGGTAAGACTGATGTCAAGGAGCTTAGTTCTTCTGGGAATTGTATGATTTCAGATCTTATGTTCAAGTCTTTAATCCATTTTAAGTTAATTTTTGTGTTTGAGTAAGACAGTGATCCTGTTTTATTCTTTTGCATGTGACTTTTCTTATTGAAGAGACTGTCCTTTCCCCATTGTATATTCTTAGCTCCTTTATGATAATATATTTGGGTTTATTTTTGAGCTCTCTATTCTGTACCATTTATCTATATTTTGTTTTTCTGCCATTATCATACTGTTTTAATTACTATAGCTTTGTAATAGAGTTTGAAACCAGGGGGTTTGATGCCTCCAGCTTTGCTCTTCTTTCTCAAGATTTCTTTGGCTATTCAGGGTTTTTTGTGGTTCCATACAAATTTTGGGATTGTGTGTTCCAGTTACATAAGAAAAGCCATTGAAATTTTGATAAGGATTGCATTGAATCTATAGATTGTTTTGGGTAGTATGGACATTTTAACAACATTAACTCTTCCAGTCCATGAGCACAGAGTATATACTTCCATTTCTTTGTTTCCTATTCAGTTTTTTTCTTTAATGTCTTGTAGTTTCAGTGTGCAGATGTTTTACCTCCTTTGTTAATTTTATTACTAGGTATTTTATTCTTTTTGATGCAGTTATAAATGGGATTTTAAAAATTTCTCTTTCTGATACTTCATTATTAGTGTATAGAAGTGCAACAAGTTTTTAAGTATTCATTTTGTATCCTACAACAAATTCATTTATTAGTTGTAACAGTTTCAGATGGTGTCTTAAGGGTTTTCTATGTGTAATATCATGTCATCTGCAAATAGTGACAGTTCTACTTCTTCCTTCTCCAATTTGAATGCCTTTATTTCTTTTTCTTCCCTAACTGCCATGGCTAGGAATTCGAATACTGTGTTGAATAAAAGTGTTGAGAGTGGGCATCCTTGTCTTGTTCTTGATCTTAGAGGAAAAGCTTTTAGCTTTTCACCATCAAGTATGATGTTAGCTGTGGGCTTGTATGTTGATATATGGCCCTTATTATGTTGAGGTATGTTTCCTCTATAGATGCTTTGTTGAAAGTTTTTGTCATAAGTGGATGTTGAAATTTGTCAGATATTTTCTCTGCAACTAGGTGGTGATAATATGATTTGTACCCTTCATTTTGTTAATGTAGTGTATGACATTGATTTGCAGATGTTGAACCAGTCCTGCATCACTGGAATAAATCCCACTTCACCTTGATATATGATAACTTTTAATGTATTGTTGAATTCAGCTTGCTAAGTTTTTCCCAGTTTTAGTGAGAAATAGTTGACATACATTATTTAAGGCACACAGCATGATGATTTGATTTACCTGTATTGTGACATGATTACCACATTAGGTTCAGCTACCATCCATCTTCTCAAATAGATACAATAAAAAAAAGAGAAAAGGAAAACAATTTCTTCCTGTGATAAGAACTCCTAAGATTTACTCTTTTAGTATATGTATCATATGTCAGTGTCACCTGTAGTCATCATGTTGTACATTCCATCCCTAGTACATATTTACCTTAAAACTGGAAGTTTGTAACTATTGACCAACTTCCTTCAATTTCCCCTCCCCACCACCCTTCACCTCCTGTAACCAAAAGTTTGATCTATTTTCCTATGAGTTTGGTGTTTTGGGTTTTTTAATTCCACACAGTAAGATCATACAATATTTACCTTCCTCTATCTGACGTGTTTAGTTTGTATAATGCCTTCACTGGGATTCATCCATGTTGTCACAAATGATGATGTTTTCTCAATTTTATGGCTGAATAATATATATATATCTCACAACTTCTTTATCCACTCATCCATCTATGGACACTCAGGTTGTTTCCATGTATTGGCTCTTGTAAATAATGCTGCT
>NW_020841053.1:0-2216 GCF_003676395.1 Aethalodelphis obliquidens | reverse complement strand
TATTTCTCCTTGGATTTATCCTGTATGGGACTCTCTGTGCTTCCTGGACTTGATTAACTATTTCCTTTCCCATATTAGGGAAGTTTTCAACTAAAATCTCTTCAAATATTTTCTCAGTCCCTTTCTTTTTCTCTTCTTCTTCTGGAACCCCTATAATTCGAATGTTGGTGCATTTAATGTTGTCCCAGAGGTCTCTGAGACTGTCCTCAGTTCTTTTCATTCTTTTTTCTTTATTCAGCTCTGCAGTAGTTATTTCCACTATTTTATCTTCCAGGTCACTTATCCGTTCTTCTGCCTCAGTTATTCTGCTATTGATCCCATCTAGAGTACTTTTAATTTCATTTATTGTGTTGTTCATCATTGCTTGTTTCATCTTTAGTTCTTCTAGGTCCTTGTTAACTGATTCTTGCAATTTGTCCATTCTATTGTCCATTCTATCTCCAAGATTTCGGATCAACCTTACTATCATTATTCTGAATTCTTTTTCAGGTAGACTGCCTATTTCCTCTTCATTTGTTAGGTCTGGTGGGTTTTTATCTTGCTCCTTCATCTGCTGTGTGTTTTTCTGTCTTCTCATTTTGCTTATCTTACTGTGTTTGGGGTCTCCTTTTTGCAGGCTGCAGGTTCGTAGTTCCCGCTGTTTTTGATGTCTGTCTCCAGTGGCTAAGGTTGGTTCAGTGGGTTGTGTAGGCTTCCTGCTGGAGGGTACTAGTGCCTGTGTTCTGGTGGATGAGGCTGGATCTTGTCTTTCTGGTGGGCAGGTCCACGTCTGGTGGTGTGTTTTGGGGTGTCTGTAGACTTATTATGATTTTGGGCAGCCTCTCTGCTAATGGGTGGGGTTGTGTTCCTGTCTTGCTAGTTGTTTGGCATAGGATGTCCAGCCCTGTAGCTTGCTGGTCGTTGAGTGAAGCTGGGTGCTGGCGTTGAGATGGAGATCTCTCGGAGATTTTTGCTGTTTGATATTATGTGCAGCTGGGAGGCCTCTTGTGGACCAGTGTCCTGAAGTTGGTTCTCCCACCTCAGAGGCACAGCACTGACTCCTGGCTGCAGCCCCAAGAGCCTTTCATTCACAGGGCTTCTTAATTTGGGATGATTCGTTGTCTATTCATGTATTCCACAGATGCAGGGTATATCAAGTTGATTGTGGAGCTTTAATCCGCTGCTTCTGAGGCTGCTGGGAGAGATTTCCCTTTCTCTTCTTTGTTCTCACAGCTCCCAGGGGCTCAGCTTTGGATTTGGCCCCGCCTGTGCGTGTAGGTCGCCGGAGGGCGTCTGTTCTTTGCTCAGACAGGACGAGGTTAAAGGAGCCGCTGATTCGGAGGCTCTGGCTCACCCAGGCCGGGGGGTAGGGAGGGTCACGGAGTGCGGGGCGGGCCTGCAGCGGCAGAGGCCGGCGTGACGCTGCAGCCTGAGGCGCGCCGTGCGCTCTCCCGGGGAGCCGTCCCTGGATCCCGGGACCCTGGCAGTGGCGGGCTGCACAGGCTCCCCAGAAGGGCGTGTGGCTAGTGACCTGTGTTTGCACACAGGCCTCCTGGCGGCGGCAGCAGCGGCCTTAGCGTCCCATGTCCGTCTCTGGGCTCCGCACTCTTAGCCGCGGCTCGCGCCCGTCCCTGGAGCTCTCTCAAGCAGCGTTCTTAATCCCCTCTCCTCGTGCACCAGGAAACAAAGAGGGACGTAAAAGTCTCTTGCCTCTTCGGCAGGTCCAGACCCCTCCCCGGACTCTCTCCCGGCCAGCCGCGGCGCACCAACGCCCTGCAGGCTGTGTTCACGCCGCCAACCTCAGTCCTCTCCCGGCGCTCCGACAAAAGCCGGAGCCTCAGCTCCCAGTCCCGCCCGCCCCGGCGGGCGAGCAGACAAGCCTCTCGGCTGGTGAGTGCCGGTCGGCCCGATCCTCTGCGCTGGAATCTGTCCGCTTTGCCCTCCGCACCCCTGTTGCTGTGCTCTCCTCCGCGGCTCCCAAGCTCCCCCACTCCGCCTCCCGAAGTCTCTACCCGCGAAGGGGCTTCCTAGTGTGTGGACACTTTTCCTCCTTCACAGCTCTCTCCCGCTGGTGCAGGACCCGTCCCTATCCCTTTGTCTCTGTTTAGTTTTTTCTTTTGCCCTAACCAGGTACGTGGGGGGTTCCTTGCCTTTTGGGAGGTCTGAGGTCTTCTGCCAGCGTTCAGTAGGTGCTCCGTAGGAGTTGTTCCACGCGTAGATGTATTTCTGGTGTATCT
>NW_020841052.1:0-2216 GCF_003676395.1 Aethalodelphis obliquidens | reverse complement strand
AGTCTTTTAGTTTGATGTAGTCCCACTGATTTATTTATTTATTTATTAATTTGTGGTATGCGGGTCTATCACTGTTGTGGCCTCTCCCGTTGCGGAGCACAGGCTCCGGACACGCAGGCTCACTGGCCATGGCTCACGGGCCCAGCCGCTCCACGGTATGTAGGATCCTCCCGGACCGGGGCATGAACCCATGTCCCCTGCATCGGCAGGCGGACTCTCAACGACTGCGCCACGAGGGAAACGCCTGCACCACCAGGGAAGCCCCTACTTTTGTGTTTGTTACTTTTACTTTTGTTATCAGATTCAAAAAATTCATTGGTAAGACTGATGTCAAGGAGCTTAGTTCTTCTGGGAATTGTATGATTTCAGATCTTATGTTCAAGTCTTTAATCCATTTTAAGTTAATTTTTGTGTTTGAGTAAGACAGTGATCCTGTTTTATTCTTTTGCATGTGACTTTTCTTATTGAAGAGACTGTCCTTTCCCCATTGTATATTCTTAGCTCCTTTATGATAATATATTTGGGTTTATTTTTGAGCTCTCTATTCTGTACCATTTATCTATATTTTGTTTTTCTGCCATTATCATACTGTTTTAATTACTATAGCTTTGTAATAGAGTTTGAAACCAGGGGGTTTGATGCCTCCAGCTTTGCTCTTCTTTCTCAAGATTTCTTTGGCTATTCAGGGTTTTTTGTGGTTCCATACAAATTTTGGGATTGTGTGTTCCAGTTACATAAGAAAAGCCATTGAAATTTTGATAAGGATTGCATTGAATCTATAGATTGTTTTGGGTAGTATGGACATTTTAACAACATTAACTCTTCCAGTCCATGAGCACAGAGTATATACTTCCATTTCTTTGTTTCCTATTCAGTTTTTTTCTTTAATGTCTTGTAGTTTCAGTGTGCAGATGTTTTACCTCCTTTGTTAATTTTATTACTAGGTATTTTATTCTTTTTGATGCAGTTATAAATGGGATTTTAAAAATTTCTCTTTCTGATACTTCATTATTAGTGTATAGAAGTGCAACAAGTTTTTAAGTATTCATTTTGTATCCTACAACAAATTCATTTATTAGTTGTAACAGTTTCAGATGGTGTCTTAAGGGTTTTCTATGTGTAATATCATGTCATCTGCAAATAGTGACAGTTCTACTTCTTCCTTCTCCAATTTGAATGCCTTTATTTCTTTTTCTTCCCTAACTGCCATGGCTAGGAATTCGAATACTGTGTTGAATAAAAGTGTTGAGAGTGGGCATCCTTGTCTTGTTCTTGATCTTAGAGGAAAAGCTTTTAGCTTTTCACCATCAAGTATGATGTTAGCTGTGGGCTTGTATGTTGATATATGGCCCTTATTATGTTGAGGTATGTTTCCTCTATAGATGCTTTGTTGAAAGTTTTTGTCATAAGTGGATGTTGAAATTTGTCAGATATTTTCTCTGCAACTAGGTGGTGATAATATGATTTGTACCCTTCATTTTGTTAATGTAGTGTATGACATTGATTTGCAGATGTTGAACCAGTCCTGCATCACTGGAATAAATCCCACTTCACCTTGATATATGATAACTTTTAATGTATTGTTGAATTCAGCTTGCTAAGTTTTTCCCAGTTTTAGTGAGAAATAGTTGACATACATTATTTAAGGCACACAGCATGATGATTTGATTTACCTGTATTGTGACATGATTACCACATTAGGTTCAGCTACCATCCATCTTCTCAAATAGATACAATAAAAAAAAGAGAAAAGGAAAACAATTTCTTCCTGTGATAAGAACTCCTAAGATTTACTCTTTTAGTATATGTATCATATGTCAGTGTCACCTGTAGTCATCATGTTGTACATTCCATCCCTAGTACATATTTACCTTAAAACTGGAAGTTTGTAACTATTGACCAACTTCCTTCAATTTCCCCTCCCCACCACCCTTCACCTCCTGTAACCAAAAGTTTGATCTATTTTCCTATGAGTTTGGTGTTTTGGGTTTTTTAATTCCACACAGTAAGATCATACAATATTTACCTTCCTCTATCTGACGTGTTTAGTTTGTATAATGCCTTCACTGGGATTCATCCATGTTGTCACAAATGATGATGTTTTCTCAATTTTATGGCTGAATAATATATATATATCTCACAACTTCTTTATCCACTCATCCATCTATGGACACTCAGGTTGTTTCCATGTATTGGCTCTTGTAAATAATGCTGCT
>NW_020841051.1:0-2216 GCF_003676395.1 Aethalodelphis obliquidens | reverse complement strand
TGTCAGCCACACGGCTCAGAACAAAAGGGAGAAAAAAAGAAAGAAAGAAAGTAAAAAATAAGTAAAATAAAGTTATTAAAATAAAAAATAAAAAAATATTAAAAATTAAAAAAAATTAAAAAGTAATTTAAAAAAAGAAAGAAAGAAAGAAGAGAGCAACCAAACCAAAAAAGAAATCCACCAATGATAACAAGCCCTATAAACTATACTAAAAAGCAGAAAAACAAAAGACGTACAGACAGAACCATAGGACAAATGGTATAAGCAAAGCTATACAGACAAAATCACAGAAAGTCCACCGCCTCGATTTTGGGATGATTCATTGTCTATTCAGGTATTCCACTGCTGGGATAGATTTCCCTTTTTCTTCTTTGTCCGCACAGCTCCTGGGGCTCAGCTTTGGATTTGGCCCCGCCTCTGCGTGTAGGTCACCTGAGGGCGTCTTTTCTTCACCCAGACAGTACAGGGTTAAAGGAGCAACTGCTTCGGGGGCTCTGGCTCACTCAGGCCGGGGGGAGGGTGAGGTACGGAGTGCGGGGCGAGCCTGCCGCCGCAGAGGCCAGCGTGATGTTGCACCAGCCTGAGGCGCGCCGTGCGTTCTCCCGCGGAAGTTGTCCCTGGAATTCGGGACCCTGGCAATGGCGGGCTGCAAAAGCTCCCGGGAGGGGAAGTGTGGACAGTGGCTTGTGCTTTCAGACAGGATTCTTGGTGGCTGCAGCAGCAGCCTTAGCATCTTATGCCTGTTTCTGGGGTCCGCGCTGATAGCCGCGGCTCGCGCCCATCTCTGGAGCTCGTTTCAGCAGTGCTTTATTAATCCCCTCACCTTGTGCACCCTGAAACAGTGGTGTCTTGCCTCTTAGGCAGATCCAGACATTTTCCTGGACTCCCTCCCAGCTAGCTGTGGCACACTAGCCTCCTTCAGGCTGTGTTCACACAGCCAACCCCAGTCCTCTACCTGGGATCTCACCTCTGAAGCCCGAGCCTCAGCTCCCAGCCCCCACCTGCCCTGGCAGGTGAGCAGAGAAGCCTCTGAGGCTGGTGAGTGCTGGTCAGCACCGATCTGTGCGGGATGCTCTCCGCTTTGCCTTTCGCACCCCTGTTGCTGTGCTCTCCTCCGTGTCTCCAAAGCTTCCCCCCACCCACTGCTCCCTGTCTCTACCAGTGAAGGGGCTTCATAGTGTGTGGAAACTTTTCCTCCTTCACAGCTCCCTCCCAAAGGTGCAGGTCCCATCCCTATTCTTTTGTCTCTGTGTTTTCTTTTTTCTTTTGCCCTACCCAAGTACGTGGGGAGTTTCTTGCCTTTTGGGAAGTCTGAGGTCTTCTGCCAGTGTTCTGTAGTTGTTCCACATGTAGATGTATTCCTGATGTATTTGTGGAGAGGAAGGTGATCTCCACGTCTTACTCCTCTGCCATCTTGAAGGTTCATTCATATTTTAAATACTCTTCAGAGCACAATTTTTAAACTTCTATTTCTCTAAACATAATTATTTAATAATTAAGAGGTGTCAAAATATTACAGTTGGTTTTTCTTGTCATTCTGTTTGTTTGTTTGATCCCATATTGTATCTTGGAGATTTGGGGGCAACCTATATTCTGTAGCAGTATACAGTATATATGCACAATGTTTTAAAAATCTGATGTATAAATGAGTTTTACTGTTACCTAGATGGCAGATATGCAAAAAATAAATTCATTAAAATATTTCTAATGTCCTGGTTTTAAAATAGGGAGCACTTTCTCAATGTTCATCTCCTCACATAGTCATAAAGTTTCCTACTTTAACAAAAGTCACTTGGTTCTCTGCGCGCCAATGAACTTGAATGTTAAATTTACAAGTTCATGCTAATGTGTTCTCTGCTAAATTTGGGAAAGTTTCTTTCTGTGTATCCATTGATATTTCACTGTTTACCATGGTGGTGTAAATGCTTGGGTTAGCTTGACCTAAAGGCATCCAAATTCATGGAAATGAATGTGGAATGGGACGATATAATTAAATATCACAATTAATGGGCTTGATGCTCCTATTTCATTCTTCACACAAACATATTAAAAGTAGATTTTTTTTTATTACGTAAGACTTGGTTCTATATATAGTTCAGCCAGAAGTAAAATTATTCCTAAATCACCCTGTCTCTCAACCTAATGCGTCAGCTTCAGCCTGTACACATAATGACAGTCAGACCTTGATTGGCTTTTTTCTCTTCCAGCTGGTGGTG
>NW_020841050.1:0-2216 GCF_003676395.1 Aethalodelphis obliquidens | reverse complement strand
TATTTCTCCTTGGATTTATCCTGTATGGGACTCTCTGTGCTTCCTGGACTTGATTAACTATTTCCTTTCCCATATTAGGGAAGTTTTCAACTAAAATCTCTTCAAATATTTTCTCAGTCCCTTTCTTTTTCTCTTCTTCTTCTGGAACCCCTATAATTCGAATGTTGGTGCATTTAATGTTGTCCCAGAGGTCTCTGAGACTGTCCTCAGTTCTTTTCATTCTTTTTTCTTTATTCAGCTCTGCAGTAGTTATTTCCACTATTTTATCTTCCAGGTCACTTATCCGTTCTTCTGCCTCAGTTATTCTGCTATTGATCCCATCTAGAGTACTTTTAATTTCATTTATTGTGTTGTTCATCATTGCTTGTTTCATCTTTAGTTCTTCTAGGTCCTTGTTAACTGATTCTTGCAATTTGTCCATTCTATTGTCCATTCTATCTCCAAGATTTCGGATCAACCTTACTATCATTATTCTGAATTCTTTTTCAGGTAGACTGCCTATTTCCTCTTCATTTGTTAGGTCTGGTGGGTTTTTATCTTGCTCCTTCATCTGCTGTGTGTTTTTCTGTCTTCTCATTTTGCTTATCTTACTGTGTTTGGGGTCTCCTTTTTGCAGGCTGCAGGTTCGTAGTTCCCGCTGTTTTTGATGTCTGTCTCCAGTGGCTAAGGTTGGTTCAGTGGGTTGTGTAGGCTTCCTGCTGGAGGGTACTAGTGCCTGTGTTCTGGTGGATGAGGCTGGATCTTGTCTTTCTGGTGGGCAGGTCCACGTCTGGTGGTGTGTTTTGGGGTGTCTGTAGACTTATTATGATTTTGGGCAGCCTCTCTGCTAATGGGTGGGGTTGTGTTCCTGTCTTGCTAGTTGTTTGGCATAGGATGTCCAGCCCTGTAGCTTGCTGGTCGTTGAGTGAAGCTGGGTGCTGGCGTTGAGATGGAGATCTCTCGGAGATTTTTGCTGTTTGATATTATGTGCAGCTGGGAGGCCTCTTGTGGACCAGTGTCCTGAAGTTGGTTCTCCCACCTCAGAGGCACAGCACTGACTCCTGGCTGCAGCCCCAAGAGCCTTTCATTCACAGGGCTTCTTAATTTGGGATGATTCGTTGTCTATTCATGTATTCCACAGATGCAGGGTATATCAAGTTGATTGTGGAGCTTTAATCCGCTGCTTCTGAGGCTGCTGGGAGAGATTTCCCTTTCTCTTCTTTGTTCTCACAGCTCCCAGGGGCTCAGCTTTGGATTTGGCCCCGCCTGTGCGTGTAGGTCGCCGGAGGGCGTCTGTTCTTTGCTCAGACAGGACGAGGTTAAAGGAGCCGCTGATTCGGAGGCTCTGGCTCACCCAGGCCGGGGGGTAGGGAGGGTCACGGAGTGCGGGGCGGGCCTGCAGCGGCAGAGGCCGGCGTGACGCTGCAGCCTGAGGCGCGCCGTGCGCTCTCCCGGGGAGCCGTCCCTGGATCCCGGGACCCTGGCAGTGGCGGGCTGCACAGGCTCCCCAGAAGGGCGTGTGGCTAGTGACCTGTGTTTGCACACAGGCCTCCTGGCGGCGGCAGCAGCGGCCTTAGCGTCCCATGTCCGTCTCTGGGCTCCGCACTCTTAGCCGCGGCTCGCGCCCGTCCCTGGAGCTCTCTCAAGCAGCGTTCTTAATCCCCTCTCCTCGTGCACCAGGAAACAAAGAGGGACGTAAAAGTCTCTTGCCTCTTCGGCAGGTCCAGACCCCTCCCCGGACTCTCTCCCGGCCAGCCGCGGCGCACCAACGCCCTGCAGGCTGTGTTCACGCCGCCAACCTCAGTCCTCTCCCGGCGCTCCGACAAAAGCCGGAGCCTCAGCTCCCAGTCCCGCCCGCCCCGGCGGGCGAGCAGACAAGCCTCTCGGCTGGTGAGTGCCGGTCGGCCCGATCCTCTGCGCTGGAATCTGTCCGCTTTGCCCTCCGCACCCCTGTTGCTGTGCTCTCCTCCGCGGCTCCCAAGCTCCCCCACTCTGCCTCCCGAAGTCTCTACCCGCGAAGGGGCTTCCTAGTGTGTGGACACTTTTCCTCCTTCACAGCTCTCTCCCGCTGGTGCAGGACCCGTCCCTATCCTTTTGTCTCTGTTTAGTTTTTTCTTTTGCCCTAACCAGGTACGTGGGGGGTTCCTTGCCTTTTGGGAGGTCTGAGGTCTTCTGCCAGCGTTCAGTAGGTGCTCCGTAGGAGTTGTTCCACGCGTAGATGTATTTCTGGTGTATCT
>NW_020841049.1:0-2217 GCF_003676395.1 Aethalodelphis obliquidens | reverse complement strand
TGGGTTTATCTCTGGGCTTTCTATCCTGTTCCATTGATCTATGTTTCTGTTTTTGTGCCAGTACCATACTGTCTTGATTATTATAGCTTTGTAGTATACTCTGAAGTCAGGAAGCCTGATTCCTCCAGCTCCATTTTTCGTTCTCAAGATTGCTTTGGCTATTCGGGGTCTTTTGTGTTTCCATACAAATTGTGAAATTTTTTGTTCTAGTTCTGTGAGAAAAGCCAGTGGTAGTTTGATAGGGATTGCATTGAATCTGTAGATTGCTTTGGGTAGTAGAGTCATTTTCACAATGTTGGTTCTTCCAGTCCAAGAACATGGTATATCTCTCCATCTATTTGTATCATCTTTAATTTCTTTCATCAGTGTCTTTTTTTTTTTTTCACACTGCCATGTGGGAACTTTTATTTTATTATTTTGCTGTTCTAGTTTCCCATTAGTAAATTTCACTTTGGTAAATTTTTTTTTTTAACATCTTTATTGGGGTATAATTGCTTTACACTGGTGTGTTAGTTTCTGCTTTATAACAAAGTGAATCAGTCATACATAAACATATGTTCCCATATGTCTTCCCTCTTGCGTCTCCCTCCCTCCCACCCTCCCTATCCCACCCCTCCAGGCTGTCACAAAGCACCGAGCCAATATCCCTGTGCCATGCGGCTGCTTCTCACTAGCTATCTACCTTACTACGTTTGTTAGTGTGTATATGTCCATGACTCTGACTCGCCCTGTCACAGCTCACCCTTCCCCCTCCCCATAACCTCAAGTCCGTTCTCTAGGAGGTCTGCGTCTTTATTCCTGCCTTACCCCTAGGTTCTTCATGACATTATTTTTTTCTTAAATTCCATATATATGTGTTAGCATACTGTATTTGTCTTTTTCTTTCTGACTTACTTCACTCTGTATGACAGACTCTAGGTCTATCCACCTCATTACAAATAGCTCCATTTCATTTCTTTTTATGGCTGAGTAATATTCCATTGTATATATGTGCCACATCTTCTTTATCCATTCATCTGATGATGGGCACTTAGGTTGTTTCCATCTCCGGGCTATTGTAAATAGAGCTGCAATGAACATTTTGGTACATGACTCTTTTTGTTTGTTTTTTTTTTTTCATTTTAACATCTTTATTGGAGTATAATTGCTTTACAATGGTATGTTAGTTTCAGCTTCACAACAAAATGAATCAGTTATATATATACATATGTTCCCATATCTCTTCCCGCTTGCGTCTCCCTCCCTCCCACCCTCCCTATCCCACCCCTCCTGGCGGTCACAAAGCACCGAGCTGATCTCCCTGTGCTATGCGGCTGCTTCCCACTAGCTATCTACCTTACGTTTGGTAGTGTATATATGTCCATGCCTCTCTCTCGCTTTGTCACCGTTTACCCTTCCCCCTCCCCATAGCCTCAAGTCCATTCTCTAGTAAGTCTGTGTCTTTATTCCTGTTTCACCCCTAGGTTTTTCATGACAATTTTTCTTAAATTCCATATATATGTGTTAGCATACGGTATTTGTCTCTTTCTGACATACTTCACTCTGTATGACAGACTCTAGGTCTATCCACCTCATTACAAATAGCTCAATTTCGTTTCTTTTTATGGCTGAGTAATATTCCATTGTATATATGTGCCACATCTTCTTTATCCATTCATCCGATGATGGACACTTAGGTTGTTTCCATATCTGGGCTATTGTAAATAGAGCTGCAATGAACATTTTGGTACATGAGTCTTTTTGAATTATGGTTTTCTCAGGGTATATGCCCAGTAGTGGGATTGCTGGGTCATATGGTAGTTCTATCTGTAGTTTTTTAAGGAACCTCCATACTGTTCTCCATAGTGGCTGAACCAATTTACATTCCCACCAGCAGTGCAAGAGTGTTCCCTTTTCTCCACACCCTCTCCAGCATTTATTGTTTCTAGATTTTTTGATGATGGCCATTCTGACTGGTATGAGATGATATCTCATTGTAGTTTTGATTTGCATTTCTCTAATGATTAATGAGGTTGAGTCATTCTTTCATGTGTTTGGTGGCAGTCTGTATATCTTTTTTGGAGAAATATCTATTTAGGTCTTCTGCCCATTTTTGGATTGGGTTGTTTGTTTTTTTGTTATTAAGCTGCATGAGCTGCTTATAAATTTTGGAGATTAATCCTTTGTCAGTTGCTTCATTTGCAAATATTTTCTCCCATTCTGAGGGTTGTCTTTTAG
>NW_020841048.1:0-2217 GCF_003676395.1 Aethalodelphis obliquidens | reverse complement strand
TGGGTTTATCTCTGGGCTTTCTATCCTGTTCCATTGATCTATGTTTCTGTTTTTGTGCCAGTACCATACTGTCTTGATTATTATAGCTTTGTAGTATACTCTGAAGTCAGGAAGCCTGATTCCTCCAGCTCCATTTTTCGTTCTCAAGATTGCTTTGGCTATTCGGGGTCTTTTGTGTTTCCATACAAATTGTGAAATTTTTTGTTCTAGTTCTGTGAGAAAAGCCAGTGGTAGTTTGATAGGGATTGCATTGAATCTGTAGATTGCTTTGGGTAGTAGAGTCATTTTCACAATGTTGGTTCTTCCAGTCCAAGAACATGGTATATCTCTCCATCTATTTGTATCATCTTTAATTTCTTTCATCAGTGTCTTTTTTTTTTTTTCACACTGCCATGTGGGAACTTTTATTTTATTATTTTGCTGTTCTAGTTTCCCATTAGTAAATTTCACTTTGGTAAATTTTTTTTTTTAACATCTTTATTGGGGTATAATTGCTTTACACTGGTGTGTTAGTTTCTGCTTTATAACAAAGTGAATCAGTCATACATAAACATATGTTCCCATATGTCTTCCCTCTTGCGTCTCCCTCCCTCCCACCCTCCCTATCCCACCCCTCCAGGCTGTCACAAAGCACCGAGCCAATATCCCTGTGCCATGCGGCTGCTTCTCACTAGCTATCTACCTTACTACGTTTGTTAGTGTGTATATGTCCATGACTCTGACTCGCCCTGTCACAGCTCACCCTTCCCCCTCCCCATAACCTCAAGTCCGTTCTCTAGGAGGTCTGCGTCTTTATTCCTGCCTTACCCCTAGGTTCTTCATGACATTATTTTTTTCTTAAATTCCATATATATGTGTTAGCATACTGTATTTGTCTTTTTCTTTCTGACTTACTTCACTCTGTATGACAGACTCTAGGTCTATCCACCTCATTACAAATAGCTCCATTTCATTTCTTTTTATGGCTGAGTAATATTCCATTGTATATATGTGCCACATCTTCTTTATCCATTCATCTGATGATGGGCACTTAGGTTGTTTCCATCTCCGGGCTATTGTAAATAGAGCTGCAATGAACATTTTGGTACATGACTCTTTTTGTTTGTTTTTTTTTTTTCATTTTAACATCTTTATTGGAGTATAATTGCTTTACAATGGTATGTTAGTTTCAGCTTCACAACAAAATGAATCAGTTATATATATACATATGTTCCCATATCTCTTCCCGCTTGCGTCTCCCTCCCTCCCACCCTCCCTATCCCACCCCTCCTGGCGGTCACAAAGCACCGAGCTGATCTCCCTGTGCTATGCGGCTGCTTCCCACTAGCTATCTACCTTACGTTTGGTAGTGTATATATGTCCATGCCTCTCTCTCGCTTTGTCACCGTTTACCCTTCCCCCTCCCCATAGCCTCAAGTCCATTCTCTAGTAAGTCTGTGTCTTTATTCCTGTTTCACCCCTAGGTTTTTCATGACAATTTTTCTTAAATTCCATATATATGTGTTAGCATACGGTATTTGTCTCTTTCTGACATACTTCACTCTGTATGACAGACTCTAGGTCTATCCACCTCATTACAAATAGCTCAATTTCGTTTCTTTTTATGGCTGAGTAATATTCCATTGTATATATGTGCCACATCTTCTTTATCCATTCATCCGATGATGGACACTTAGGTTGTTTCCATATCTGGGCTATTGTAAATAGAGCTGCAATGAACATTTTGGTACATGAGTCTTTTTGAATTATGGTTTTCTCAGGGTATATGCCCAGTAGTGGGATTGCTGGGTCATATGGTAGTTCTATCTGTAGTTTTTTAAGGAACCTCCATACTGTTCTCCATAGTGGCTGAACCAATTTACATTCCCACCAGCAGTGCAAGAGTGTTCCCTTTTCTCCACACCCTCCTCAGCATTTATTGTTTCTAGATTTTTTGATGATGGCCATTCTGACTGGTATGAGATGATATCTCATTGTAGTTTTGATTTGCATTTCTCTAATGATTAATGAGGTTGAGTCATTCTTTCATGTGTTTGGTGGCAGTCTGTATATCTTTTTTGGAGAAATATCTATTTAGGTCTTCTGCCCATTTTTGGATTGGGTTGTTTGTTTTTTTGTTATTAAGCTGCATGAGCTGCTTATAAATTTTGGAGATTAATCCTTTGTCAGTTGCTTCATTTGCAAATATTTTCTCCCATTCTGAGGGTTGTCTTTTAG
>NW_020841047.1:0-2220 GCF_003676395.1 Aethalodelphis obliquidens | reverse complement strand
ATCGGCAGGCGGACTCTCAACCACTGTGCCACCAGGGAAGCCCCATGGTAGTGTTTTTTGACTGAGTCTCAGAACTCATATTTCATTGAGTCTAAGATGTATTTTTTTTCATGTTTGATATCTTGGAAATTGGGATGTGTCTTACAGTCACTGTTGCGAGGTGGTAGTTGTGCTGTGGTTGCATTACCTGTGTGTGCATCAGTTTACACAATAGGAGACAGATTTGGAAAAAGTCATGAGTACTCTTGTAAGAAATGTTGCTCACCAATGTTCTCGATGGCACACAGAACCACATTTTGGGGGAAACACAGACATCAACAGTTCCAAGCAAAGATGCTTCAGCTGAGTACAGAACTACCCTGAATGTGAGGAAGCTTAGAAAAACCAAAGCCACTTTATTTCCCCGTTACTTTCCACTTTATGAACGAATGAGAACAATATATGTTAAAAGAAATAACACTATGTACAAGTAAGTCTAAAAGGGATCTTTCAATAAGTATAAAACTAAAATTCTAAGCAATAAGAAAGCAACCATTTGCAGTTTAATTGGCAGCATTTTCTTCTTTCTTAAGAGCATAAAAGGCATCTTATAATCGATGGTGTCTTAGATTGGATCGAACACTCCATGAAGTCACCAGTTAGCTGGAACTGATATTTGACAGTCAGCAGTACGTGTGTGCATCGTTCTTATCTTCCCAAGGACATTCAAGTCGCTGGAGGACAGAGACAACATCTCCTACAGCACCTAGCTCAGTTCTGGGCACAGGGATGGAATGGTGTTTGTTAAGTTAAATGCCAGAATAATACTGCAGAAGAATAAATTTTCCTTTGAGAACTGACGGCTCTAGGATCTCTAGAGTTTTTGTCCAGTGCTCTGTAGCAACATGGAAGTGACAGGCAGCATGGACAGACAGGTGGCCACACATACTAGCTTTTGCAATCCTGTCTGGCCCCTCCCCAACTCATATCCCACCCCCTCTGCCCACCTCAGACCCATCCCCTCAGTGGAATGCTATTAATCCCTGGTGCTTAGGTCTTGCAGACACGGACTCAGTCAACACTTAAACACAATTCAGACATACGCCGCAGCACTTCCTCCACCCGCATATCCCCTCATGGACTGACTCCCTCCCTCCCAGCCCAGCCTTGCTCCCTGGGCCCTGGGTCTTTCCAGGACAGCTACTTCTGCTAACGGACCTCTTCCAGATGTAAGCTGCAGGGTCATGGCCTTGAGTGGGGTCACTAAAGTGGGATCAGCAGAACTAAAGCAGCAGGCACCACGGGTCTCCCACAGCCCCAGGAAGCTCTCTTCTAAAAGTCTGAGACCATAGACTCTTTAAGCAACTTTGGAGCAAGTGACCCTGATACAGCCAGGATTTTCCCTTCAGCTTCAGTGTGAAGGGAATAAACAGTAATTCTTGACTTTTCCTTACGGTGAGATTTATGCCCTTCCAGAGTTTGAGACAAATAATATTTCTGCCCGGTCTGATCATCTACCATGGTCACCCAGACCTTTGTGTAAATAACCTTTGTTCCAAAAACATCAAATTCCTCCTCCCCAAACAAATATTTACCAGCATTAAGGATGTTTAAAAGATTGTGCTGTATGCTTTGAAATCAGTTCCACAGGAGAAACTTAAAGACTTTGAGCTTTGGCCCTGTCACCAAAATAAGTATATGCCTCCTTAGATGATTATTTTGATGGGAACAATGGAATCTAGATGGATCTGTTCTGGAATATCAAAAAATGAGTCATTTCTTTGTAGACACAACTCCTAAAAACTGCTTGAGAAGAAGGTATTTGAAGAGGTTCTCTGGAAATGCAGCACAAACGCATTTACACAGAAGCAACAGATCAACTGTGTGTCCACTGGAATGTAAGCTCTGTGGGAGCAGGGATTTGTGTCCAAGCGCCACTGGACATCCCAAGCCAGGGCATTGGTGGCCCACGGCAGCTGTTGTTGAATGAGGAAGCACTGGCTCTGTGTCAGGCACTTCATGGCTTTAACCCTAAGAGCTGGGTGAAGCTGGTGTTTTTTTTTTTGTTTTTTTTGTTTTTTTTTTTTGCGGCACGCGGGCCTCTCCCTGTTGTGGCCTCTCCCGTTGAGGAGCACAGGCTCCGGACGCGCAGGCTCAGCGGCCATGGCTCACGGGCCCAGCCTCTCCGCGGCACGTGGGATCTTCCTGGACCGGGGCACGAACCCGTGTCCCATGCATCGG
>NW_020841046.1:0-2220 GCF_003676395.1 Aethalodelphis obliquidens | reverse complement strand
ATCGGCAGGCGGACTCTCAACCACTGTGCCACCAGGGAAGCCCCATGGTAGTGTTTTTTGACTGAGTCTCAGAACTCATATTTCATTGAGTCTAAGATGTATTTTTTTTCATGTTTGATATCTTGGAAATTGGGATGTGTCTTACAGTCACTGTTGCGAGGTGGTAGTTGTGCTGTGGTTGCATTACCTGTGTGTGCATCAGTTTACACAATAGGAGACAGATTTGGAAAAAGTCATGAGTACTCTTGTAAGAAATGTTGCTCACCAATGTTCTCGATGGCACACAGAACCACATTTTGGGGGAAACACAGACATCAACAGTTCCAAGCAAAGATGCTTCAGCTGAGTACAGAACTACCCTGAATGTGAGGAAGCTTAGAAAAACCAAAGCCACTTTATTTCCCCGTTACTTTCCACTTTATGAACGAATGAGAACAATATATGTTAAAAGAAATAACACTATGTACAAGTAAGTCTAAAAGGGATCTTTCAATAAGTATAAAACTAAAATTCTAAGCAATAAGAAAGCAACCATTTGCAGTTTAATTGGCAGCATTTTCTTCTTTCTTAAGAGCATAAAAGGCATCTTATAATCGATGGTGTCTTAGATTGGATCGAACACTCCATGAAGTCACCAGTTAGCTGGAACTGATATTTGACAGTCAGCAGTACGTGTGTGCATCGTTCTTATCTTCCCAAGGACATTCAAGTCGCTGGAGGACAGAGACAACATCTCCTACAGCACCTAGCTCAGTTCTGGGCACAGGGATGGAATGGTGTTTGTTAAGTTAAATGCCAGAATAATACTGCAGAAGAATAAATTTTCCTTTGAGAACTGACGGCTCTAGGATCTCTAGAGTTTTTGTCCAGTGCTCTGTAGCAACATGGAAGTGACAGGCAGCATGGACAGACAGGTGGCCACACATACTAGCTTTTGCAATCCTGTCTGGCCCCTCCCCAACTCATATCCCACCCCCTCTGCCCACCTCAGACCCATCCCCTCAGTGGAATGCTATTAATCCCTGGTGCTTAGGTCTTGCAGACACGGACTCAGTCAACACTTAAACACAATTCAGACATACGCCGCAGCACTTCCTCCACCCGCATATCCCCTCATGGACTGACTCCCTCCCTCCCAGCCCAGCCTTGCTCCCTGGGCCCTGGGTCTTTCCAGGACAGCTACTTCTGCTAACGGACCTCTTCCAGATGTAAGCTGCAGGGTCATGGCCTTGAGTGGGGTCACTAAAGTGGGATCAGCAGAACTAAAGCAGCAGGCACCACGGGTCTCCCACAGCCCCAGGAAGCTCTCTTCTAAAAGTCTGAGACCATAGACTCTTTAAGCAACTTTGGAGCAAGTGACCCTGATACAGCCAGGATTTTCCCTTCAGCTTCAGTGTGAAGGGAATAAACAGTAATTCTTGACTTTTCCTTACGGTGAGATTTATGCCCTTCCAGAGTTTGAGACAAATAATATTTCTGCCCGGTCTGATCATCTACCATGGTCACCCAGACCTTTGTGTAAATAACCTTTGTTCCAAAAACATCAAATTCCTCCTCCCCAAACAAATATTTACCAGCATTAAGGATGTTTAAAAGATTGTGCTGTATGCTTTGAAATCAGTTCCACAGGAGAAACTTAAAGACTTTGAGCTTTGGCCCTGTCACCAAAATAAGTATATGCCTCCTTAGATGATTATTTTGATGGGAACAATGGAATCTAGATGGATCTGTTCTGGAATATCAAAAAATGAGTCATTTCTTTGTAGACACAACTCCTAAAAACTGCTTGAGAAGAAGGTATTTGAAGAGGTTCTCTGGAAATGCAGCACAAACGCATTTACACAGAAGCAACAGATCAACTGTGTGTCCACTGGAATGTAAGCTCTGTGGGAGCAGGGATTTGTGTCCAAGCGCCACTGGACATCCCAAGCCAGGGCATTGGTGGCCCACGGCAGCTGTTGTTGAATGAGGAAGCACTGGCTCTGTGTCAGGCACTTCATGGCTTTAACCCTAAGAGCTGGGTGAAGCTGGTGTTTTTTTTTTTGTTTTTTTTGTTTTTTTTTTTTGCGGCACGCGGGCCTCTCCCTGTTGTGGCCTCTCCCGTTGAGGAGCACAGGCTCCGGACGCGCAGGCTCAGCGGCCATGGCTCACGGGCCCAGCCTCTCCGCGGCACGTGGGATCTTCCTGGACCGGGGCACGAACCCGTGTCCCATGCATCGG
>NW_020841045.1:0-2223 GCF_003676395.1 Aethalodelphis obliquidens | reverse complement strand
CACCAGCATTGGAAGTGTTATAGATTCTAATGACCTTTAAGGGTCCAGGAAAGAGATGTGCAGAGACGCTGTGGGGGCCGGTTTCACCCCGCCCCACATTTGTTTGGCCACCTTACGCTGACCGTTTCTGCCAGCCTAGATGCTCTGACCAGTAGTCTGCGCTTTCTTCAGTTAGGCCCCTGAATTAACGTACAAACAGCACCAGGTGTCAGAGCCCTGCCCGCTCAACTCCCAGACAGTCCAGGGTCAGTGGTGATCAAGGACCATGATGGCCACTGAGTCAACAGCCTTTTGAAGTAAACAGGAGTCCAGCCGGTCTTATTGGCCACCATCATCACGGTGTCTGTAGGCTTTTCTATGGTGACAGTGTGATATACGGTTCCCACGCCAAGATTATTAGCTCCCCTCTGGGTGCAGTAAGTCCTGCAAGCAGTAGTCTACTCTTTTGGGACACACTCTTGTTGTTTTATGAGAGAAACTCCAGGTCAAGTGCTGTTCACACGAGTCGTCATGGTGCCCCGTTGACCCCGGTTATCTCTCTGGATGTTGGAGTTGGAGGGCCTCCTCACTCGAGGTCGGTGTGCCCACGGAGCGAACCCTGCAACTTCAGGGCATGGTTGGTGGTTAGGATCACCACGTGGGGTCCTTTTCCCTTAGGAGGGAGGTGGCCTTTTGGGCTGCTGATTTCCAGGTTTTTAGATACCGCCAGTATCTTGGCCAGATGTGGCAGTGTGCCAAACCCCTTGGTGACAGTAGTTTATCCTACCTGGATGGCATTCTTGCATTGTTCCATTTCAAGTGGTCCCAGTTTTTGCACTAATTCTCCAAGGGCAATTCACCTTTGACCGGGAACATGAAGGTCAAAGGGTTTAGCTAAATTAGGGAGTTCCAGGGCAAGGGTCTGAATTGACTGCTCTTTCCATTCTTGAAAGGCCACTTCTGGATTCTATACAAAAGGATCCTCATCTTTTCCTTTCAGTGTTTCATATAGAGGCCCAGCTAGTAGACTGTAGTTAGGGATCCAGAAGCAGCAAACCCTGGCCTCCCCAGGAACCCCTAAGCTGTCTTCTAGTTTTAGAAAGGGGTAAGGCTGCAAATGGTTTCTTCCCTTTCCTGGGATGGGCTTCTCCGACCTTCTGTGAGAATGAAGCCCAGGCAGGTCACCGCAGTCTGTGATATTGGAGCTTTTTCTTGGACAACTTCTATCCTTTATTGGCTTGGTAGTTCAGAGGCCTCCTTAGTAGGGCTGGCGATCAGAATGTCGTCTGCGTATTGAAGGAGGGTTTCCTTTTCCAGAGGTAGAACTTTTAGGTCTTTAGCTAAGCTTTCCCCAAAGATGGTGTGGGAATTTTTGAACCCTTGGGGCAAGACGGCCCAGAAGTATTGTTTTAGTTGTATGTTGAGTCCTGCCACTCACAAGCCAAAATTTCTTCTGACTCTGGGACTAATGGAATACAAAAGAAGGCATCTTGAAGACTAATACAGAATACCATGTCCTGGTGGTTGGTAGAATGACCAGCAGGGTGTAGGAATTAGGAGCAACTGGAGGTATATCCTCGGTGGCTTCACTGACTGTCCTGACATCCCTTATCAGGTTCCCAGCAGCCCATGGGGCTCTCGTGGTCAGACCAATCCCATGATATGGAGCTCACCTGGGCAGGTACCCCACCCCCACCCCAGCCCACGGGGCTCTCATGGTCAGGCCGCTCCCAGGATACAGAGCTACACTTGCAGGTACCCTGGCAGGGCTGGGCACACAGGAACCGTGCACATAGCCTTCATTGCAGAGCACCCCCAGCTCACCTGTCGCTCAGAGCTGACACAGAGCACCTCAGAGCAGGACTTGAACTAACAAACAGCAGCTGCGACAGGTCTGTGACCCTGGGCATCACTCTGTGCGGCCTCCCTCCACCTGGTCTTCCAGAGACTTCCACTGCACCCGGGGCACCAGGCCTCTGTCTCCAACCACCATCCACCCCTCCTCTCCCTGACTCCTGGGTTCCTCTCATTAGGAGAGGGTTTTCTTGAAGTTGTCTCCCACTCATGGGCCAGATAAAATGATTAGAAAACAAGCCAAAGCTGCAGCCTCTTGTCTATCCTGACTCTCAGGAGCCCACACCTGTTCCTTGGACCTGGCCGGTTCAGCAAGTTCCATTTTCTGCAGCTGGGGGCCCTTAGGGGTGATGATTGGCTGACCTGGGCAGCCTTACCGTGCCGGCCAGC
>NW_020841044.1:0-2224 GCF_003676395.1 Aethalodelphis obliquidens | reverse complement strand
AGCTCTGTATCCTGGGAGGGGCCTGACCACGAGAGCCCCGTGGGCTGCTGGGTAGCTGCGCAGGTGAGCTCCATAACCTGGGAGGGGCCTGACCACGAGAGCCCCATGGGCTGCCGGGGACCTGCACAGGTGAGCTCCATATCCTGGGAGGGGCGTGACCTGGAGAGCCCCGGTGGCTGCTGGGTACCTGCCCAGGTGAGTTCCATATCCTGGGAGGGGCCTGACCACGAGAGCCCCGTGGGCTGCTGGCGACCCGGTAATGGATGTCAGGACAGTCAGTGAAGTCACCGAGGATATACATCCAGTAGTTCCTAATTCCTACACCCTGCTGGTCATTCTACCACCCGCCAGGACATGGTATTCTGTATTAGACTTCAATGATGCCTTCTTCTGTATTCCATTAGTCCCAGAGTCACAAGAAATTTTGGCTTTGTGAGTGACAGGACTCAACATACAACAAAAACAATACTGCTGGGCCGTCCTGCCCCAAGGGTTCAAAAATTCCCACACCATCTTTGGGGAAATGTTAGCTAAACACCTAAAAGTTCTACCTCTGCAAAAGGAAACCCTCCTTGAATACGCAGACGACATTCTCATCGCCAGCCCTACTAAGGAGGTCTATGAACTACTCAGCCAATAAAGGATAGAAGTTGTCCAAGAAAAAGCTCAAATATCACAAACTGCGGTGACCTGCCTGGGCTTCATTCTCACAGAAGGTCGGAGAAGCCCATCCCAGGAAAGGGAAGAAACCATTTGCAGCCTTACCCTTTTCTAAAACTAGAAGACAGCTTAGGGGTTCCTGGGGAGGCCAGGGTTTGCCGCATCTGGATCCTGAACTACAGTCTACTAGCTGGGCCTCTATATGAAACACTGAAAGGAAAAGATGATGATCCTTTCAAATAGAATCCAGAAACTGCCTTTGAAGAATGGAAAGAGCAGTCAATTCAGACCCTTGCTCTGGAATTCCCTAATTTAGCTAAACCCTTTGACCTTTACAGTCCCGGTGAAAGGTGAATCGCCATTGGAGAATTAGTGCCAAAACTGGGACCATTTAAAATGTAACAACGCAAGAATGCCCTCCAGGTAGGATAAATTATGGTCACCAAGGGCTTGGCCAGCCGCCCCATCTGGCCAGGATACTGGGGGTATCTAAAAACCTGGAAATCAGCAGCCCACAAGGCCAGCTCCCTCCTAAGGGAAAAGGACCCCACGTGGTGATCCTAACCACCAACCATGCCCTGAAGTAGCAGGGTTCGCTCCGTGGGCACACCGACCTCGAGTGAGGAGGCCCTCCAACTCCAACATCCAGAGAGATAACCAGGGGCAACAGGACACCATGACGACTCGTGTGACCATCACTTGACATGGAGTTTCTCTCAGAAAACAACAAGAGTGTGCCCCAAAAGAGCAGACTACTGCTTGCAGGACTTATTGCACCCAGAGGGGAGATAAGAAGTTTGGCGGGGCAACCGTATATCATGCTGTCACCATAGAAAAGCCTACAGACACCACGGTGACAGCAGCCAATGAGACCGGCTGGACTCCTGGCTACTTCAAAGGCCGTTGACTCAGTGGCAGTCATGGTCCTGGATCACCACCGGCCCTGGACTGTCTGGGAGTTGAGCGGGCAGGTCTCTGACACCTGGTGCTGTTTGTACGTTAATTCAGGGGCCTAATTGTAGAAAGCGCAGACTACTGGTCAGAGCATCTAGGCTGGCAGAAACCATCAGCTTATCGTTGGCGAACAAATGTGGGGCGGGGTAAAACCGGCTCCCCCAGCATCTCTGCGTATCTCTTTCCTTTACTCTTAGAAGTCATTGGAATCTATAACGCTTCCAATGCTGGTGCTCAGGCGGACGAGCAGTGAGTCAGGAGCCCTGGGGAGAATCAACCTCACCTGGAGGCTGCTGGGGAGCTCTGCCCCTCTGCCCCGGGTATGAGGACTCCCAACTCAGCACGAAGCATTTACAGAAGAGGGGTCTGCACCCTCAGCACCCCAACAATGAGGAATGGGACAAAAGGCAGAGAAGGGGTTTGTCACCGGCAAAGCCCATTAAAAATTCCTGGGAGATAAAAATAGAATCTGGGCAATAAAATAAAGTCTAACCTGTTTTTCCCTTGTGCTTTGTCTAATTTCACGTGCTCCTAGGGTTCTGCATGCAGAGGTCCGACACCCAGCACTTCAGACCAGATTTCCTAGTGCAGAATGGCTGGGTCGACACCT
>NW_020841043.1:0-2224 GCF_003676395.1 Aethalodelphis obliquidens | reverse complement strand
AGCTCTGTATCCTGGGAGGGGCCTGACCACGAGAGCCCCGTGGGCTGCTGGGTAGCTGCACAGGTGAGCTCCATAACCTGGGAGGGGCCTGACCACGAGAGCCCCATGGGCTGCCGGGGACCTGCACAGGTGAGCTCCATATCCTGGGAGGGGCGTGACCTGGAGAGCCCCGGTGGCTGCTGGGTACCTGCCCAGGTGAGTTCCATATCCTGGGAGGGGCCTGACCACGAGAGCCCCGTGGGCTGCTGGCGACCCGGTAATGGATGTCAGGACAGTCAGTGAAGTCACCGAGGATATACATCCAGTAGTTCCTAATTCCTACACCCTGCTGGTCATTCTACCACCCGCCAGGACATGGTATTCTGTATTAGACTTCAATGATGCCTTCTTCTGTATTCCATTAGTCCCAGAGTCACAAGAAATTTTGGCTTTGTGAGTGACAGGACTCAACATACAACAAAAACAATACTGCTGGGCCGTCCTGCCCCAAGGGTTCAAAAATTCCCACACCATCTTTGGGGAAATGTTAGCTAAACACCTAAAAGTTCTACCTCTGCAAAAGGAAACCCTCCTTGAATACGCAGACGACATTCTCATCGCCAGCCCTACTAAGGAGGTCTATGAACTACTCAGCCAATAAAGGATAGAAGTTGTCCAAGAAAAAGCTCAAATATCACAAACTGCGGTGACCTGCCTGGGCTTCATTCTCACAGAAGGTCGGAGAAGCCCATCCCAGGAAAGGGAAGAAACCATTTGCAGCCTTACCCTTTTCTAAAACTAGAAGACAGCTTAGGGGTTCCTGGGGAGGCCAGGGTTTGCCGCATCTGGATCCTGAACTACAGTCTACTAGCTGGGCCTCTATATGAAACACTGAAAGGAAAAGATGATGATCCTTTCAAATAGAATCCAGAAACTGCCTTTGAAGAATGGAAAGAGCAGTCAATTCAGACCCTTGCTCTGGAATTCCCTAATTTAGCTAAACCCTTTGACCTTTACAGTCCCGGTGAAAGGTGAATCGCCATTGGAGAATTAGTGCCAAAACTGGGACCATTTAAAATGTAACAACGCAAGAATGCCCTCCAGGTAGGATAAATTATGGTCACCAAGGGCTTGGCCAGCCGCCCCATCTGGCCAGGATACTGGGGGTATCTAAAAACCTGGAAATCAGCAGCCCACAAGGCCAGCTCCCTCCTAAGGGAAAAGGACCCCACGTGGTGATCCTAACCACCAACCATGCCCTGAAGTAGCAGGGTTCGCTCCGTGGGCACACCGACCTCGAGTGAGGAGGCCCTCCAACTCCAACATCCAGAGAGATAACCAGGGGCAACAGGGCACCATGACGACTCGTGTGACCATCACTTGACATGGAGTTTCTCTCAGAAAACAACAAGAGTGTGCCCCAAAAGAGCAGACTACTGCTTGCAGGACTTATTGCACCCAGAGGGGAGATAAGAAGTTTGGCGGGGCAACCGTATATCATGCTGTCACCATAGAAAAGCCTACAGACACCACGGTGACAGCAGCCAATGAGACCGGCTGGACTCCTGGCTACTTCAAAGGCCGTTGACTCAGTGGCAGTCATGGTCCTGGATCACCACCGGCCCTGGACTGTCTGGGAGTTGAGCGGGCAGGTCTCTGACACCTGGTGCTGTTTGTACGTTAATTCAGGGGCCTAATTGTAGAAAGCGCAGACTACTGGTCAGAGCATCTAGGCTGGCAGAAACCATCAGCTTATCGTTGGCGAACAAATGTGGGGCGGGGTAAAACCGGCTCCCCCAGCATCTCTGCGTATCTCTTTCCTTTACTCTTAGAAGTCATTGGAATCTATAACGCTTCCAATGCTGGTGCTCAGGCGGACGAGCAGTGAGTCAGGAGCCCTGGGGAGAATCAACCTCACCTGGAGGCTGCTGGGGAGCTCTGCCCCTCTGCCCCGGGTATGAGGACTCCCAACTCAGCACGAAGCATTTACAGAAGAGGGGTCTGCACCCTCAGCACCCCAACAATGAGGAATGGGACAAAAGGCAGAGAAGGGGTTTGTCACCGGCAAAGCCCATTAAAAATTCCTGGGAGATAAAAATAGAATCTGGGCAATAAAATAAAGTCTAACCTGTTTTTCCCTTGTGCTTTGTCTAATTTCACGTGCTCCTAGGGTTCTGCATGCAGAGGTCCGACACCCAGCACTTCAGACCAGATTTCCTAGTGCAGAATGGCTGGGTCGACACCT
>NW_020841042.1:0-2228 GCF_003676395.1 Aethalodelphis obliquidens | reverse complement strand
GTGCCCTGGTCTGGTAAGATCCCACATGCCAAGGAGCGGCTGGGCCCGTGAGCCATGGCCGCTGAGCCTGCACATCCAGAGCCTGTGCTCCACAACGGGAGAGGTCACAAAAGTGAGAGGCCCGTGTACCGCAAAAAAAAAAAAAAAAAATACACTAGAAGGTATCAATAGTAGAATAACTGAGGCAGAAGAACGGATAACTGGCCTGGAGACAGAAAGGTGGAATTCACTGCTGCAGAAAAGAATAAAGAAAAAAGAATGCAGAGAAAGGAAGACAGCTTAAGAGACCTCTGGGATAACATTAAACGCAACAAAATTTGCATTATAGGGATCCCAGAAGGTGAAGAGAGAGAGAAAGGACCTGAGAAAATATTTGAAGAGATTATAGTCGAAAACTTCCCTAGCACGGGAAAGGAAATAGTAGCCACCCAAGTCCAGAAAGCACAGAGAGTCCCAGGCAGGATAAACCCAAGGAGAAAAATGCCGAGACACATAATAATCAAACTGACAAAAATTAAAGACAAAGAAAAATTATAGAAAGCACAAGGGAAAAATGACAACATGCAAGGGAACTCCCATAAGGTTAACAGCTGATTTCTCAGCAGAAACTCTACAAACCAGAAGGGAGTTGGCTGATATATTTAAAGTGATGAAAGGGAAGAACCTACAACCAAAAGAACTCTACCCAGCAAGATCTCATTCAGATTCAATGGAGAAATCAAAAGCTTTACAGACAAGCAAAAGCTAAGAGAACTCAGCACCACCAAACCAGCTCTACAACAAATGCTAAAGGAAACTATCTAAGTGGGAAACACAACAGAAGAAAAGAATCTACAAAAACAAACACATAACAATTAAGAAAATAGTAATAGGAATATACATATCAATATTTACCTTAAATGTGAATGGATTAAATGCTCCAAACAAAAGACACAGTCTTGCTGAATGGATACAAAAACAAGATCCATATATATGCAGTCTATAAGAGACCCATTTCAGACCTAGGGAAACATACAGACTGAAAGTGAGGGGATGGAAAAGGATATTCCATGCAAATGAAAATCAAAAGAAAGCTGGAGTAGCAATACTCATATCAGATACAATAGACTTTAAAATAAAGAGTGTTACAAGAGACAAGGACGGACACTACATAATGATCAAGGAATCAATCCAAAAAGAAGACATAACAATTATAAATATATATGTACCCAACATAGGAGCACCTCAATACATAAGGCAACTGCTAACAGCTATAAAAGACAAAATCGACAGTAACACAATAATAGCAGGGGACTTTAACACTTTACTTACACCAATGGAGATCATCCGGACAGAAAACTAATAAGGAAACACAAACTTTAAATGACACAAGAGACCAAATAGATTTAATTGATATTTATAGGACATTCCATCCAAAAACAGCAGATTACATGTTCTTCTCAACTTCACGCAGAACATTCTCCAGGATAGATCACATCTTGGGTCACAAATAAAGCCTCAGGAAATTTAATAAAACTGAAATCATATCAAGCATCTGTTCTGACCACAAGGTTATGAGATTAGAAATCAATTACAGGGAAAAATATGTAAAAAACAGAAACACATGGAGGCTCAACAATACGTCACTAAATAACCAAGATATCACTGAAGAAAGAAAAGAGGAAATCAAAAACAACCTAGAGACAAATGACAACAAAAACATGATGATCCAAGACCTATGGGATGCAGCAAAAGCAGTCCTAAGAGGGAAGTTTATAGCAATACAAGCCTACCTCAAGAAACCAGAAAACTCTCAAATAAACAATCTAACCTTACACCTAAAGGAATTAGAGAAAGAAGAAAGAAACCCAAAGTTAGTAGAAGGAAAGAAATCATAAAGATCAGAGCAGAAATAAATGAAATAGAAACAAAGAAAACAATAGCAAAGATCAATAAAACTAAAAGCTGGTTCTTTGAGAAGATAAACAAAAATGATAAATCGTTAGCCAGACTCAAGGAAAAGAGGGAGAGGACTCAAATCAATAAAATTAGAAGTGAAAAAGGAGAAGTTGCAACAGACACCACAGAAATACAAAGCATGCTAAGAGACTTCTACAAGCAACTCTATGCCAATCAAATGGACAACCTGGAAGAAATGGACAAATTCTTAGAAAGGTATAACCTTCCAAGACTGAAAGAGGAATAAATAGAAAATATGAATAGACCAATCACAAGTAATGAAATTGAAA
>NW_020841041.1:0-2228 GCF_003676395.1 Aethalodelphis obliquidens | reverse complement strand
AAGCCCACCCTGCCCCATGCAGGGTCGCTGTGAGAGGCTCAAGTTCACCTGCAGGACCTGCTCCTGTGATGCACACTCACGTGTAAGGGAGGGTGACCCTGACTGTAGGCTGGGGGCTCAGCCAGGTCTGAGGGCTGGGCCTTGCATCCACCTCATGTGGACATTGCTTTGGTTCTGACATCCTTTCAGCACGATCCCTGGGTCAGCTGAGTGGTCTCTGCATCAGAGCCCTTCCTTAGTGCAGTCACTTACACACCTAGACAGAGCTTAATGTAAGACCCCAACGTCATGCTCGTAATATTTACATAAGTGACTTGATACTTAGAGCTCCATCATCGACTGCCCATGAATTATTGTGGTCTCTTTATTTACAATTGAGAAAAATTGGAAGCCACAAATACGTTCTTCCAAAAATTAGCAGATAAACAATGAGTGATGTATCCATGCTGTGAAATTGTATTCAGCGATCTAAATATTAAACTATTATACCATGAAACGACATGAGGGAATCCTAAATGCATACTGCTAATTAATATTTATGTTAATGCAAATAACTTCATACGGGTTCTTGTATCATCTTTACACCTTCCAGCCTTTACCACTCCCTAAATATGGGTTATGTAGTCAGTTTTTATCGTTATTTTCCATACGACTAGGATATACTTGTTTCTGTTCCATTTTATCTATCTCTCTATTTTATCTAATTATGTATTATCAATCTCCACACTAGATGACAAGGTGCAGGCAACACAGCCCACATGTTACAGCCCAGCCTGTGTCCCGACATTTCCAAAGGTCCCCTGAGCAGAAAATGCCTGCGTGCTTTATGGACATCAATTTCCGAATATCAACATGACTCATACTATTCAAGTGAAAGGCATTGCATCAGACAGGAGGAGTTGTCAGGATGAGAGAAATTGGAAATCCATCTGATGCTGGAAAGCAGATTTAAAGTTCAACAGTAAAAATTATTTATGTGATTAAACGATTAAAAACTTGACAACTAATAACAGAAAGTAGTAACCTAATCTTCAAATAAAGGTCTCAAGAAGAAATATATCTGTGCAGCTCTTCCAAAGATAGATGGGGAAAGACAGACAAGCCTGAATCCATGAAAAACGTCTCAAGGTTAGAGATAAGAAAGTTTCCTGTAATCACTGTGGATGAGGCCTTCAAGGACGGCAATGATCCAGTGGAGAAACCACAGCTTCTGAGAGAGAATCCCTCCATCCCAACCTCTGCACCTGCCCTGAAATGGGTCCTCTTGGTTCCAGATGCCCCTGAGCGCCCCCTGGTGGTTGGAGCGCTCCCTGCAGGGAGGGTCGTGTCTGGACTCATCCTGACTTCTCACTGAACCAACTGGGACAGTAACACAGGGCTGTGTCCTAGGTCATCACGGAGCTGAGCTGCAGGGAAAACTGAATTTGTGAGGTGTCTCTGGAGGTGGAGAGTCATTTCTGGAGAGACATCTTGTATGCTGTGCTATTCCCAGAACCAAAGCACCCCAGTCACCCCAGCCCTTTCCCTGGGGGTTGAGGGATCCAGTCCCAGCAGCCAGCACTGTTTGTGATGGAGAATCCAGAGACTGAGCGGGTAAGAGAGAGGGTCTTCAATAGTCCTGGGCCCGATTCCTGCACCAGCACCTGGGACACGACACCTGGCGAAGGGGAAACAAGGAGACACCCAGTTCACAGATGTCATCCCATAACTCCACCTTCCTCAGACCCAGGAGATGCTCACAGCTGAGGGATGTCCGCAAGAGGAGGAATGACCAGAAGATTTCCATGTTCATTTTGATCAATGCTTTGACTTTCAGAGAGTTATGTCAGTGAAGGTGAGAACCCTGACTCTGAGTAGCACAGGTGCTGTGCTTTCCCCTTGAGCCCGGATGTGATGTTCAGGTTGAAGCATGTCTCCATATAAAGATGGTCCCGGCTGGTCCTTCTCTAGGGCTGTGGAGGAGAGTGCTGGCTGAGATCCAGGGTGGACACCGCTTCATGTCACCTCTGAAGAATGGGTGATGTTTCTTTTCCAATACGATACTTACATTTCCATATATGTCTATCTGCGTCTATATTATAGGTGTACTAGTTGGCTAGTGTGGCCATTACAGAATAACAGACTGGGTGGATTAAACAACAGCAATGGATTCCTCTCAGACCTGGAGGCAAGAAGTCTAAAGTCACGGTGTCAGCAGGTTTGGGTCCTTCTCAGACCTTTCTCCTTTG
>NW_020841040.1:0-2229 GCF_003676395.1 Aethalodelphis obliquidens | reverse complement strand
CGATTTCTAGTCTATATAATCTGCAACTGTAGCATAATACAATTTGCCTTGCAACCATCAGTTGTCTTGGGCCTTCTGACCCCATCGGTCGTGCTACTTCAGTTCCTTACCCCTTCCCTTTTGACCCTGGGCGGTGAGATCCTCTTTCTCCGGCTGGTCGGCGGCAAGTGACACTCGAACAGGGACCTGAAGCGTGAAGGCAATTAAAAGAAAAAGAAAGTGCAGGTAAGAGAACACTTATGCAAAATATGTGTGGCCACCAGTAAAAGTGAAACTCATAGAGGCATAAGGCAATAGTCAGAAGTAAAATAAGATGAGGCAAAAGGGCTCAAAGGAGTGTGAATTATTTGCTCAGGTTTTACTTTCGATGCTTAAAGCTCGGGGTAATAAAGTTTCTACCTCACAGTTGACTGAATTTTTACAGCATATCCATGGTGTATCTCCCTGGTTTCCTGATGGCGGCTCTGTTGACTTAGAAATCTGGCAGAAAGTTGGAGAAGATTTCAAAAATTATTATGAGTCTCATGGGCCTACTCATACTCCTGTTGTTACATATAGTTTGTGGAATGTGATAAAAATATGTTTAGATGCTTCTCATGATAGTGTTGATTTGAATGTAAAGTCAGAAAAACATAAGCCTCTGACAGAAGGAGAGACGGTATTATCAGCTACTGTGCCGCCGCTTCCTAAACCGAAAGCGCTAATTAATTTAAATAGTTTAGATGAAGAGGAACATTTTGACTTAACAGATGAGGCTTGTAAACATAAAAGAGAGAAATATCCTGAGGATGATTTTCTAATGGCTGTGATAGATAAGTCAGTGAAAAAGCTGCAGGTTAATAAGGACTGTCTTGCTCAAAAATCTACATCTGTAAAAATGCTCAGTCCCTTGCAGCGCGCTGTACAAGGAGCAATAAAACGAGGAGAAGATCCTATTTTCTGTTGTCCCGTCATAGAAAGACCTGATCCTAATAATCCTCAACAAGCTACTAGGGAGCATCAGGCTCTCCCTTTGAAAGTTTTGAAAGATTGAAAATCTGCCTGTGCTCAATATGGGCCCACTGCTCCTTTTACTGCTGCTATGGTTGACAGGAGAAGCTCTTCCCCCCGCTGATTGGAAGTCTATTGCACGAGCTTGTTTAAATGGTGGAGATTATTTAATATGGAAGTTTGATTTTTATGAACGGGCTGCTGAACAAGCAGAAAAGAATGCTGCCCATAATATTCCAGTTGATTATCATATGCTGATTGGGGAAGGACAATATCTTTCTTTACAAGATCAATTAACTTATCCCTTTGTTGCTTATCCTCAAATAAATCATTTGGCATTACAAGCCTGGAGGAAATGTCCTTCTACACACAAAACTGAAGATCTTTCAAAACTTAGACAGGGACCTGATGAACCATACGCTGATTTTGTAGATAGGTTGTCACAGGCGGTGGGGAGACTCATTGTGGACGGACTCACTGGTACAATTGTAGTTAAGCAACTTGCTTTTGAAAATGCTAATAATGAGTGTCAGGCTGCGATTCGACCTTGGAGAAAACGGGGAACATTGGAGGCTTATATTCGCCTTTGTGCAGGCATTGGGCCTACTTATATACAGGGTGCTGCTGTGGCTGCAGCATTAACTAACGTGGGGTTTAAAAACAATCAAAAGAAAACAAAGACTTGTTTTAAATGCGGAAAGGGCAGGTCCTTTTGCTAGAGAATGTAGATCTTTTAATTCTAACCCTAGTCCTTCCTTCCCTACTCAGAAACCTCCAGATGGTCAGAAAATCCCTGGTTTATGCCCTACATGCAATAGGGGAAAACATTGGGCACAAGATTGTTGCTCAGTGGCCCACAAGGATGGGCCACCACTGTCGGGGAACTCCTCCCGGGGCCTTCCCCGGCCCCAACAAATAATAAGGGCAATGTCTGTGTATCCTCCTCAAATTATCAATCAGACATTAACCAAAAACAAAAACATACAATATCCTCGCTCTCCAGAGCAACACCAGGAAGCGCAGGACTGGAGCTCAGTACCTCCGCCCGATATGTATTAACTCCTGAAATGGGTCCTCAGGCCCTCTCTACGGGCATCTGTGGACCTTTACCCAAGGGTTTGATGGGACTATTATTGGGAAGAAGTAGTGTCGCCATGAAAGGTTTAACTGTTATGCCAGGAGTCATAGATTCTGACTACGAAGGAGAAATAAAAGTCATGGCACAAACTATTAAAAATA
>NW_020841039.1:0-2231 GCF_003676395.1 Aethalodelphis obliquidens | reverse complement strand
GTTTCTACAGTGCCTCAGGCTGGAGCTCAGATGCCAATGTATCCTACACCTGTTTTTCCAGATACACCTACTGAAACTAATTCGGGAAACTTACTTCGGGCCCAACCCCGGGCCCAACAAACAATAGGGGCAATTCACCAGACGCTCAATCCCTTTCTTCCCTCAGGGGAATTGATGAATTGTTCAGGGCCACCCCAGGCAGCGCAGGATTGGACCTCTGTGCCGCCTCCGCAACAATACTAACTCCTGACTCTCCAGTCATAAAAATACCAACTGGGATTAAAGGTCCATTACCCCCAGGAGTAATGGGTTTAATTATTGGTAGGAGTTCAACTTCCTTATCTGGTTTAACAGTTTTGCCTGGAGTAATTGACTCTGACTATACAGGAGAAATTCACATAATGGTGGCTCCCTCTAATAAGACACAGCAAATTTATGTGGGACAAAGAATAGCACAGCTGTTATTACTACCATTGCCGAGATGGCGGAGCCGCATCCACAGAAAGTGAAACCAGACAGTCTTGTGGCTGCGATGCTAGTTCCCCCGATAAAACAACTGTCCCTTAAGTCATTTTGTGATAAAGAGGTACAAACTCCTCCGGAAACTTCGGAGAAAAAGCCTTTATTACTTTCTTGTTCACGAAAAAGAAGGTATGCAGTCTCCACCATTGAAGCGCCTCCAATAACTTGGGGGGCAATTAAAAGGCTTTGCCTGAATGCTGAAAATGCTGTAAATGCTCAAGGATTGCCTTTGACGACTGCTAATTTTTTTGTGGCTATGCTTAGCTTGCTTTCGGTTCAGGTAAGTGCCAATGGTACGTATTGGGCTTACTTTCCAGATCCTCCTATCTTACATGCATGTACTTGGAGAGATTCTATTATTCCAGTAACTTCCTCATTTCCTGAATTGACCGATGGCATTCGAGGAATGCAGGGCTATAAACAATTTGTAATCAATTTTAATTACTCATTTACAGGTCAGACTGACTTTCCTCCAATATGCTTTTTTCTTGGCTCTGGGTCAACCGGAAATAGTCAAACAAAAAATGGGTGTTTATCAGTAGTTGATGCAGGATTCTTGACAGACTCCCCTAAAGAGCCAGTAGGAAGAGATAAAACCACAAGATATCTATGGTCATTGTTAGGAAAAGTTGTAGGACAAAATCAAGTTTATGTTAATAAATATCCAGCTAAAGATGTTCATCCTCCTAGATATGATGATTGTGATGAGGCTGCAGGGAAAGCTACAGATGAATGGATTTGGAAAGATATTAAAACTGGATATCCTTCATGGATATATTGTATGTATAATAAAGAAAATAAAATATCCATTCCTGGAACTAAATATTATATTTCAGATTGGAGTATTCAAAATCCTGAAGAAGATTATAGACAATATTTAAAAAGTGCTTTGAGATATCCATGGAATGACTCCTATATTCCCCGTCCATTGAAGGTAAATAGATGGAATAGTCATGGATGGGTGGCTCCTATTTATACTTTTGTTTATGAAAATAAAACCTATTATCAACCTCAGTTATGGAGATTACCCTTAACCACTCGTAAAATAACGTTAATTAGAGCTACTACCCATGTGGAAGAGTACTATATTCAAACCTGTGTGTCATCTCCGTACTCCCTGTTGCTTTCTAATGATAGTAAAAAATTACAGATTATGCAATATAATATGAGGTTTTATATTACCTGTCAACAATGCATACTGACCACTTGTATTGTTCCTGAAATGAATGTGTCAACCATAATGGTGTTAAAAAGACCAGCTTATATTATGCTGCCAGTAGCGCTTAATGAATCTTGGTATACAGATATAGGGGCAGAAATTGTAAGACAGGTTGGAGAACTCATAAGGCCAAAAAGATTTGTGGCTACTTTGATTTTGGGAATTTCCGCCTTGATAGGAATACTGAGTTCTTTTACTGTTGCAACATATACTTTAGTAAAAGAAGTACAAACAGCACAATATGCAAATGATTTATCAAAAAATGTATCCTTGGCTTTAGCAACCCAGGAAGCAATAGATAGAAAGTTAGAAGCTAAAGTTGATGCCCTTGAGGAAGCAGTTTTACATATTGGCCAAGAACTTACAGCCTTAAAAATTCGTCTATCCCTAACTTGCCATAAAAAATATTCCTGGATATGTGTTACTCCTTTAAAAGTAAATCATTCTGAATATTCCTGGGAGAAAATTCAAATGCACATTTTAAATGTGT
>NW_020841038.1:0-2234 GCF_003676395.1 Aethalodelphis obliquidens | reverse complement strand
CTGTGTGTCTGTGTGTTCAAAGATTGTCCTCTTGCAGCAAATGACTCGGGGGACCAATACCTTCCCCATGTCTCTGGGCTCATTGGCATTCTTTCATCCTGTGTGTAGGCATCATCTGGCAACATTTGTATTTTTGGGCCTAGAGCAGCGAGCTGGTGGTATAAGGAGAAGAGGACAGCTCTGTAGTCAGACCTGCATTGGATGTGACCTGGGCCACTTGGCTCTGCTGTGGGACTCTGGGCACGCCACTGAGCCTCTCCATCTCTTCGTCCTGAGAAGAGGGATAATAATTTCTATTTATATGATTGTGGTGGGATTAAAAGAAAAAAAATGCATGTGTGGCACCTGGCACAGAGAAGGTGCTTAATAAGTTAGTTCCTTTTATCCTTTATTTCCTCTCATTTGTGTGTCTTGAGAAATCACCTTTCTGTCCCCCAAAGACATAACTCGCTTCTAGTACAAAGACACTCCAAAGACAAACACACAAATTGTTCAGCAGCGAACAATTTTGTGCCATGGCAACCTGCTGTTTTGTTTTGTTTTTTTAATTTGACAGATGGTATATATTTTTTAAAATTAATTAATTGATTTATTTTTGGCTGTGCTGGGTCTTCGCCTCCATGCGAGGGCCTTCCCCAGCTGTGGCAAGCGGGGGCCACTCTTCATCGCGGTGTGCGGGCCTCTCACCATCGCGGGCTCTCTTGTTGCGGAGCACAGGCTCCAGATGCGCAGGCTCAGCAGTTGTGGCGCACGGGCCTAGTTGCTCCAAGGCACGTGGGATCCTCCCAGACCAGGGCTCGAACCCGCGTCCCCTGCACTGGCAGGCAGACTCTCAACCACTGCGCCACCAGGGAAACCCTAACCAGCTGTTTTTAATTATCCGCCTTACTGTATAACACCTGTGGGGCACTTGATCTGGCCGAATGTAATTGAGTCTTGTGATGTGCTCCAGGTGTGGAGGTGTTCTGCCAGGTGTTTATTTGGAGTATATAGCACACACAGTCTTTCTCCCTCCCCTACCCCTCCTTCCCCCCACTCCACCCCAAATGTTCTTTTAGGAAGGGTCGAGGCCCTGGCCCTCAGCTCCAGGCCTGGGCCTTAGAGCCAGTGTTTTGAGTTCAGAGTCTTTTTAACTGGGCTTCCTACCTATTCTGGGGTTCCCCAGCTCCCTGGAGACTTGCTCTGTTAATTAGGAAAACCATTGCTACTGCTTTGAGAAGGAGCAGTGCAATGCCTTGGGCCTTGCCACCTTCTGCGGTGGTCTAAGTCAAGTGTTCTTTGCTTTCACTTGGCTGAGCCGGGTCTTGCTTGGTGACTTCACTTTATGAGCAGAAGCTTATCTTCCTATGAGGGAGGTAGCACTTTGCTTTCAAACTGTGGCTTGAACAATTAAAAATTGTTTAGAATCTAGGAGGCCATCCTTGAACTCAATACCGAGTAGCTTCCTCCAACAGCTCTGGACTGAATGCATGTTCTTTCTCATGCTGCAGCTGTGCTGGTGCCATGCCTGGACCTGGGATCTGGCTACCACTGAGTAAGAATGGGGTAGCTGTTGTGAAAGTGCTGCCTTTGGAAGTGGAAATGTGTCTTACTCTTCTATAATCTTTGTAAATTTGAGACAAGTCCTTTGGATCACTGATTTCACCCCCCCACACACCGTCTTTTGCAATTTTGGGGTAATTTGTTGAAAGAATTGAGCAAATTTAGCCATAAAAAAGGAATGAAGTAATGTCATTTGCAGCAACATGGATGCAACTAGAGATTATCATACTAAATGCAGTAAGCCAGAAAGAGAAAGACAGATATCATATGATATCACTTATATGTGAAATCTAAAATATGGCACAAATGAATCTATCTACGACACACACATAGAGAACAGATTCGTGGTTGCCAAGGGTGGGGTGGTGGGAGAGGGATGGACTGGGAGTTTGGGGTTGGTAGATGCAAACTATTACAAACAGAATGGATAAACAACAAGGTCCTACTGTATAACACAGGGAACTATATTCAGTATCCTGGGATAAACCATCATGGAAAAGAATATAAAAAAGAATGGATATATGTGTATAACTGAGTCACTGCTATACAGCAGAAATTAACACAACATTGCAAATCAACTATACTTCAATAAAAAAGAAAAATAATTGAACAAATTTAGCTAATGGTGGCTGGTATGAAACTGGGTTGAGGTCATCATTTAATTCAGTTTCACTTTTAACCCAGTCTAATCT
>NW_020841037.1:0-2238 GCF_003676395.1 Aethalodelphis obliquidens | reverse complement strand
GGCTCTGGGGATTCAGCAACAGACTGAAGAGCTGCTTGCTCCCCTAGATGTTACAACTTCTAGAACAGTGGAGGTGGAGAGACCAGATAATGAACATACAAATACTCCTTAACTCTTGGCCTCTGTATTTGCTTTCTTTCCTTATTTTGTGCCCTAGGGTAAGTTATTAACTTGTGCAATAGTGTCTCACACACAGCAGGGCTCAGCAAATGATAGCTTTCTCACCTCCTCTACTCCCTACCCTACTTGGCTCTAGAAAAAGAACAAACTGTCTCCTTTTCAGTTTGGTTGATGCCTTTCTTGAGGCCAGAAAAATGAAGATCCTTGTCATCTTATGAACTGTGGATTCAGGATGAATTGGGTTATTGTCTAATGTTCCTGTGAGGGTCTGTCTGTCTTTTAAGTCCCAGAGCTAATCAACTTTTTTTTTTGGGGGGCTAGCCAAAGAGAATACTTCCAGATGAACTACTTTCAACCCATAAATGACTTTTTTTAAAAGCACCTACTGCAAATAGCTTGTCTTGACTGTAGACCCATTCTATCTTTTCCTGAATTTCCATCAGTTAAGGTGTTTAAGGAAAGATGTGAAAGGTAGTGGATTTTATAATCACTCTCCAGGAGGTAGAAGTTGCTTTGGGGGTATTGCTGGGATGACTGTGTAGTTACCTGGTTAGAAATTGGGACACAGAAGAACTAATGGTAAATCGATTGATAGGGAAATAAATATCATTATTAATAATTATAATTTTAAGTGCAAACACAATTTACGATGGATAAAATATGTAGCCATAATGCTGTTTCTCAAATAAAATATGTCTGGCGTTTCACACAATTGAACTGAAACAAATATTTGTACTACATTGGCAGCCCACTGGGAAGTTGAGGGAATGAATAAGATGTGAACTGAATATTCCCTTTACCCCTCTCATTGCCCTTCCCATGCTCCAGTACTTATAGTTTATCCTTCATCGTTAGTATAGATTTCATATGTGCTACCAAAATCTTTTCTCCTTGAAACCTGAGTACATCTATATTATATAGAGAAAAAATTATTTGAAATCTTAACGTAACTCCCACTCTCCCCAGAAGATGCTTGTGCTGCTCTGATTGATAAATCAATCCATCTCTTTAGCTGTGTTAATTGGACATGGTGCCAAAGGGAAATCTGGAAAAGCCTGGAAGAGACAACAGGGATTTTCATTGGAAAGGCAGAGTTACTGGTAGGAGGGAAAATATCCAGAAAGGATAAAGGAATCCAGAAAAGATGGAGACAGGGAGCCTGTTGGGAGAAATCTTGAAAGCTTGGGACGGGTTGGAAAAGATTTTTTGAGTAGCTGCCATATATGGAATACATAGAAAGAATGATGAAGGAAAGAAAGAGGCTTTTAAGAAGTCTGGCTCTGCATTGAAAATGTAATTTACTCCTGGCCTCTTTTTAGGAGAATACAGTAAAGATGTCAATTACATTCCAATTATTGTGGCTGCTGGGTAGGGTTGTCTTTTTTTTTTTTTTCCTTATGCAATACTAAGGAGAGATGGGTCCTCAGAATGGCTTTATAAAGTTTAACTTTGATAAAGCATTTAAGCCATTCTGGCATTTTTGTGCCTTAAAATGCTTTGTTTCTCCAGGCATCCTTTAAGACATTTCTTCCAGCTATAAAATAAATAAGTAACGAGATGTATTTTACAGCATAGAGCATATACTCAATAATATCATAATATCCCTATATGGTGACAGATGGTAACTAGATTTACCATGGGGATCATTTTGCAATGTGTAAAAATATGAAATCACTATGTTGTACACCTGGAACTAATATCATATGTCAATTATAACTCAATAATAAAAAAGACATTTCTTCAGTGTTGAGGAGAAATAGCTAAAAATCCAAGGTCTTTGAAGTTAGACAAATCTGGGTTTGAATCCTAACTCCTCACTTGCTAGCTTGTCTCCTAGGACAAGTTATATCACCTCAGTAAGCTTCAATTTCCTCATCGTAACATGGGTTAAGAGTACCTACCCCGTAGGACTGTTGTAATCACTGAAATAAAGGGACATCTAGAAGAAAACCTTGAAAGGATTGGGCTTCATCAGCCTGAGTCCCTTTAGGAAACAGGTGGTCCATTCAAAGTAGGAAAATTTGAGGAAAGTGTAGTAGCAGGACTATTTTAAAAATGTATATGCAAAGTGTAGGAAAACCACAAAAGATAATGCAATACTCCATTTACAATAGCCAA
>NW_020841036.1:0-2240 GCF_003676395.1 Aethalodelphis obliquidens | reverse complement strand
CTGTCCCGTTTGGTAAGCATTACTTGGTTTTCCCTATCTGTGAGGCCTTCTCTGTTGTGCAAATTAATTCCTCTCGATCCGTAGTTAGATGCCACCTCTAAGTGATATCATATAACACTTGTTTTTGTGTGTGTCACTTGTTGACTAAGTATGATCATCTCTCGTTCCATCCCTGTGGCTGGAAATAGAATGATTTCATCCTTTGTTTATGGCTGAGTACTATTCCATTGGGAACAGGGGTCGCACCTGCTGGACCAATTCATCTGTCCTTCTACACTTTGCTGGTTTCTGTGTCTTGTCGGTTGTAAGCAGTGCTGCCGTGAACGCTGGGGTGCAGGTGTATGTCGAAATTTTGGTTTCCCTGGTTCTCTGCCCGGGAGAGGGTTTGCTGGTCCCGTGGTATTTATACTTTGAGTTTTTACCAGGAGCCTTCCTATCGTTCTCCACAGTGGATGTACCGATTTACATTCCCACCAAGAGTGTAGGAGGGTTCCATTTTCCGCACACCCTGTGCAGCAATTATTGTTTGTAGATATCATGATGATGGCCCTTTTGAACTCTGTGAGGTGATACGTCGTGGTACTTTTGGTTTGCATTTTTCTAAGAATTATTGATCCTGAGCACCTCTTCCTGTGCTTTTCAGCCATCTGTAAGTCATCTTTAAAGAACTGTTTCGTACTTCCGCCTATTAGGTGGGGTTTTTTAAAATATTATTCAGCTGCACGAGCTGTTTGTATGTTTTGGACATTAATTTCTTGCAGGTAGCTTCGATTGCAAGCCTGTTGTTCTATTCTGCAGGTTGTGTATTTGTCTTGTTACGGTTCCTTTTGCTGTGCAAATGCCGTTAGGTTTAATCAGGTCCCATTTACACATTGTTATTTTTCATTTCTTGCGTCGTGGTTCAAAAAAACCTTGCTGTGATTCACGTTGAAGGTTTGCACAAGCGTACATTTTCCTCAAGGGTTTTATAGTATCCGTCCTTACCTTGAAGTCTTTCTTCGAGTTGGAGTTTATTTCTGTTTAAGGATTTAGGGAGCGTTCCATTATCATTCTCTATTTTGTAAGGCACCCCCTCAGCGCTCTCCATAGAGGCTTCTACCGTTTTAAGCTCCCACCAACGGTGTAGGAGGGTTACCTCTGCTCCACGCCCTCTCCAGCCTTTCTTATTTGTACATTAAGTTGACAATGACCATGTGACTGGTGGCAGAAGATATCTTGTTGTAGTTCTGATTTGTAGCTCTCTAACGTTCAACGAGGTTGAAACATGTCAGGTCCTGTTTTTAAATATTGTTTTGATCATAGTGTGAGCATAGTAACTTGTTCAATTTGGCTTCTTGAACCTCTGCCCTGTTGTGTTTTCCTTTTCAATCGCCTACCTCAGCACATTTCTTGAGGGCAGGCGTGCTTTTCCGCCCCGCAGGGGTTGTGAATATGAAGCGCCCAGCAGCACCGGTTTTAGTAAAGTTTAGTTAAGGGAAACGGCCCCAAGGCACGTGTCGTTCCGAATTAGGATCATATCGGGATGCAAGTCCAGGAGTGCGATTGCCAGGTCACCTATTGGTTCTCTGTTTAGCTATGTTACAGGAAGGTCCGTACAGATCTCCATAGTGGCTGCAACAGTTGACATTCCCAGGAAGAGTGTAGGACAGTTCCCTTTTCTCATGTGCTCTGCAGCCTTTGTTCCTTGTGGATTTTTTTGGCGGTGGCCAGCCTGAGTGGTGTGCGGTGATACCTGATTGTTGATTTACTCTGCATTTCTCTAATAATGAGTGATGTTGAGTGCCTTTGCATGGGCTTTTTTTTTTTCTACAGTGTGAGTAAAATTGATATCTTCAACTCGGCCTCTTGAATGGCTGCCCTGTTTTGCATTCTTTTTCCAGGAAGTAGCCCCGGGTTTTTCTGGAGGGCAGGTGTTATTGAGTAACAGCCTCACAGGCCTTGCGAGCCCCTGAGCAGCGTTTTCTACGTTGTAATTACAGGAACAGTCCACAAGGCGGCAGCATTTCCTCTTGCCCAGATTTCTTTGTCTTTTTTTTTCCTTTGCTTTTCTCCGTTTCAACTTAATTTTTATATTATATGGGAGTAGAGTGGATTTGCACTGACGTATTTTGGGTATACCTGTTCAGCAACGTCATTCCCTCGTACAGAGAGGTCTATCTACTCTTCTTCGGGTTGGTTTTCCAGAAGGTGATCGTAGTGTGTTGAGTAGAGCTCCTGGAGCTATTCACAAGGTCCTTTTG
>NW_020841035.1:0-2243 GCF_003676395.1 Aethalodelphis obliquidens | reverse complement strand
AGTGTCGAAAGTGATAAATGACAAAGGAAAAAGAATGTAATCCTCACGTTTGCAGATATTTTGTTGCATTTTTCTTTCGTTTCTTATACATCCTCCTGTTGTTGCCCAAGAACTGGAAATTTCTCTAAGCTGAACAGCCCAGACCTCAGTGGCCCCCACCCTGCACTCTCCAGATGCCATTTCCCAGTCAGCTCACTCTCATACCACTGAGAGGGCGATTTCTCATTTCCTCCTTTCCCCTCAGTCCCCTCCACTCATCCCTCACTCCCTGTTGGTAATGATGAGCTTTTTTTTTTCACTCAGAAAAAAAAAGCACTTGGGTGAGAATTACATCCTCCTCCTCCACTATTCCCACATCTGCACCTGTATCTCACCTTCCCACCAGTGATGATGGATGGTCCCCTCCTGTCTGAGGCTGCCCCTCAGCGTGAGTACAGGATCCGACTCCATCCTCCCCTGTGTCATCAGTTTCCCACTCTCTACTGCTCCTTCATCCCTGCCTACAAACATGCTGCAATTCCTCCCATTAAAATTAATCAAACAAAAATAAATAAATCAAAACAAAATTCTCCCATAAACATCCACCACTCTGTGTACAGTTTCCTCCCAACTACTGCTCCATTTCTATGACTCTTCTTAACAGAACAATTCCTAAGGCCAAAAGCCATTCTCTCATCTACTAGGTTGTCTTTTTATTTTTAGCTAATGGATATGTGCACATAGTTTTAAAAGTAAAATACTTCTACAAGACTTGATATCTAGACCGATGTCCCCCATCTTCCAAGTCCCCTGTCTCTTGAATCTCAGAGAGATGCTCTTTTAGTTCTTAAGCTGATTCTCTAATTGTTTCTTCTATGTCTCTAAAAAGCATGCCTTTAATACTCCTTTGCTTTCAGTTTTATGTATCATCTTTAGTTAATTGGTTTTTCTTTCACACACCCCTGTCTTTCCAAAATAGTTATAACTTAATATTATACATCTATCAGTTTTGTAATTTTGATTAGCTCAGTGTGTAATATTTGCCTTATGTTGATGACGGAAATGCTCGTCACAAGTGAGCATTTAGTAGACTATGATTACTTTTCTTGAATGGATATTTAAGATTTCGCTGGAATAAATAATGTCTTACTTTGGTTGTACTCATTTTTTTTTTTTTTTTTTTAGTTTTTTTGCCTGCTTTGGGTCTTCATTGCTGCATGCGGGCTTTCTCTAGTTGCAGCGAGTGGGGCTACTCTTTGTTGCGGTGCACGGGCTTGTCATTGCGGTGGCTTCTCTTGTTGTGGAGCATGGGCTCTAGGTGCGCGGGCTTCAGCGGTTGCAGCAGGCGGGTTCAGTAGTTGTGGCTCACGGGCTGTAGAGCACAGGCTCAGTAGTAGTGCCACACGGGCTTAGTTGCTCCACAACACGTGGGATCTTCCCGGACCAGGGCTCAAACCCTTGTCCACTGCACTGGCAGGCGGATTCTTAACCACTTCACCACCAGGGAAGCCCCATTTTGTACTCATTTTAAATCATTCTAAAACTCTGTGCAGAATCTAAGCCTTTCTGAGTACATTCAAGCACATCGGATATTCCACCAACTTCACTTCTTTGCACAGACTCTCCCACAGCCCTCCGTGCTGCCACACGGAGACTGGTTCCCTGCACCCCTGGGGCAGGGTTGACGTCCCGGATCTCCTTCTCCTCATTCTGGGCAGCCCTCTGCCTCTCTCTCCTACTGTAGAATTTTAAAAGGCTTTCCTGTTGCCTGGATCCCATGTTTCCCTGCTGTTGGTTTTCTCCATCATTTCCCCGACACTTTGTCTAACAGTATCCTGAAGAAGGGAACATGGAAAGGAAAACATTGTAACTCTGAAATGTCTTAGGCTACCCTAGGACTTACTCTCATCTTGACCCAATATAGAACTCTGTGTTGGAAATACTGATTTTTTTCCTTAGAATTCGGAAGGTGTTGCTTCACTGTCTTCTAGCCTCCAGGCCCATGTTTTTTGCCTCTTGAAGTTTTCAAGGTCTCTCTTCTTTTCCATCCTTTCTGCAATTTCACTGTGATGTTTCTTAGTGTCAGTTTGTTTTCATCTACTGCAGTAAGAGTTTGCTTAGGCCATTCCAGATGTAAATTTTTGTCTGTAAACTCCGAGAGGTTTCGTTGAAAATAATTTTTTATTATTTCCTACTCTCCCTTATTTTTGAAATTTGTATTGCTTACTCGCTGGAATCTCTTGATTGACAGAGGAATATTCTTA
>NW_020841034.1:0-2244 GCF_003676395.1 Aethalodelphis obliquidens | reverse complement strand
GTCATCACTGTTCCACTGCAGTTCTAAAATTAAAACATCTGGGCTTCGCTGGTGATGCAGTGGTTAAGAATCCACCTGCCAATGCAGGGGACACAGGTTCGAGCCCTAGTCTGGGAAGATCCCACATGCTGCGGAGCAACTAAGCCCACGCACCACAACTACTGAGCCTGTGCTCCAGACCCCGTGAGCCACAACTACTGAAGCCCACACACATACAGCCTGTGCTCCGCAACAAGAGAAGCCACCGCAATAAGAAGCCCGCACACCACAACGAAGACTAGCCCCCGCTTGCCGCAACTAGAGAAAGCCCGTGCGCAGCAACAAAGACCCAACTCAGCCAAAAATAAATAAAAATAAAATAAATAAATTTATTTTTTAAAAATCCTTTGATTGGACCTTAGTCCTGGGAATTTTTTTACCATATCCCTTAGTTCCAGCCTCTGGGTCCGATTTCTTTTTCCATAAAATGGAGCCCACGTTAGCAGGAAGGAAGCCTGCTTCCTTCCCATAGAGTCTTTTTCACTTTTATTATCTCTATCCCTTTGTACTTGTCTCTATCCCTTTTTCACTTTGCACTGTGTCTATCCCTTTCACTACAGACTGATAAAACGCTTTTAAAATTTTTGTGTATTTTTACGAATCAATTTATAATCCACCCTGTTAGACAAAAGTTGTCATACTCACAAATCTCTCAAGATGAACCATTCTCTACATTGGGTTTCCTGTAAGGTTGGTATGAGATAACACCTTTAAGAAACTTAAAATCCCTACTGTCTTAATAAAAGGTTTTTATAGTCACACTCTTGGTTTTTACATTTATAAATTTTTTTTTACATTATCCTGAATTTGATTTCCACCTGGAAAACAGCTCCTAGTCTGACAATTGTAGAGAGTCTGGAATGAGAAACAGTTTTACGTTTAAACTTAGCAAAGCCTTGCTCCTTTATGTTTCCCCTAAGTTTCACTTGAAAACTAAACAAGTTCATTAGGTACTTTTCCCATTTATCACATTACTACAGGTGAAGTGTTGATAAACTTTCCACCATGACGTAACAAGAGCTCTTGACTTTCAGCTTCCAGTATCATTTTCTTTACTTTTCTTAAGACTTCACTAATAGCCTCTTTGAGGGTCCTAAGATTTTAGTTACCCATATACCACTCTCAAGATTCTCCTCGAGACCCATCATGTCTCCACGAAGAGTGTCTTCATGGCCCTTCCAACTCTATTACTGAGTCCCAAAGCCACTTGCACACATTTGAGATTTTTCTTATGTTTCTCTTCACTTCAGTACAAAATATATTCCTATTATTATGATTAAACGCTTATTTACCCCAAAACTTACTGGCATAAAACAATCAGTTATTGTGCTCATGGAATTGTGACAGGACACTGCAAAGATGGCCTGCCGCTGCTCCATGGTTTCCTAGACATCAGAAGGAAGACTCCAAGGCTGGAGGGAATAGTCACTGAAGGCTCAGAAGTCTTAACTGTTGTTTAAGAGTTAATCTTGAGGTTTCCCTGGTGGCGCAGTGGTTGAGAGTCCGCCTGCCAATGCAAGGGACACGGGTTCGTGCCCTGGTCCGGGAAGATCCCACATGCCGCGGAGCGGCTGGCCCCGTGAGCCATGGCCGCTAGGCCTGTGCGTCCGGAGCCTGTGCTCCGCAACGGGAGAGGCCACAACAGTAAGAGGCCCGTGTACCGCAAAAAAAAAAAAAGAGTTAATCTTGGGCTATTACCAAGGACACCAGCACATGGCTCTTCCACATGTCTTGTACTTCCTCACAACATGTTTCATGGATTCTCGAGAAAGAGCAAGGCCAGGCAGAAGCCACATGCCCTTTAATGAATGAGTCCTTTTATGGAAGTAGACTCAATGCCATGTCTGCCATTATCTATTTGGTTGAATTACAGAAGTCCACGCAGGTTAAAGGTGAGAGAAGAAAGACATCACCCATGATGGAATGGTGTCTGTCTCATACTGTAAAAATAGCACGTGGGATGGAAAATACGGAGACGTGGCCATTATGGAAAGTCCAATCTGTTACAGCAAGCTTGGAGATCTGTTTGATTAGGAACAATTTTATGTCTATAGACTGTAATCTATAAAAATCTATAAAATTTTTTTTTTTTTTTTTTTTTTTTTTTCTGTACGTAAACCTCTCCCTATTCATAAAGGTGGGACATGGTAGACTCACTGTCATCACTGTTCCACTGCAGTTCTAAAATTAAAACATCTGGGCTTC
>NW_020841033.1:0-2244 GCF_003676395.1 Aethalodelphis obliquidens | reverse complement strand
GTCATCACTGTTCCACTGCAGTTCTAAAATTAAAACATCTGGGCTTCGCTGGTGATGCAGTGGTTAAGAATCCACCTGCCAATGCAGGGGACACAGGTTCGAGCCCTAGTCTGGGAAGATCCCACATGCTGCGGAGCAACTAAGCCCACGCACCACAACTACTGAGCCTGTGCTCCAGACCCCGTGAGCCACAACTACTGAAGCCCACACACATACAGCCTGTGCTCCGCAACAAGAGAAGCCACCGCAATAAGAAGCCCGCACACCACAACGAAGACTAGCCCCCGCTTGCCGCAACTAGAGAAAGCCCGTGCGCAGCAACAAAGACCCAACTCAGCCAAAAATAAATAAAAATAAAATAAATAAATTTATTTTTTAAAAATCCTTTGATTGGACCTTAGTCCTGGGAATTTTTTTACCATATCCCTTAGTTCCAGCCTCTGGGTCCGATTTCTTTTTCCATAAAATGGAGCCCACGTTAGCAGGAAGGAAGCCTGCTTCCTTCCCATAGAGTCTTTTTCACTTTTATTATCTCTATCCCTTTGTACTTGTCTCTATCCCTTTTTCACTTTGCACTGTGTCTATCCCTTTCACTACAGACTGATAAAACGCTTTTAAAATTTTTGTGTATTTTTACGAATCAATTTATAATCCACCCTGTTAGACAAAAGTTGTCATACTCACAAATCTCTCAAGATGAACCATTCTCTACATTGGGTTTCCTGTAAGGTTGGTATGAGATAACACCTTTAAGAAACTTAAAATCCCTACTGTCTTAATAAAAGGTTTTTATAGTCACACTCTTGGTTTTTACATTTATAAATTTTTTTTTACATTATCCTGAATTTGATTTCCACCTGGAAAACAGCTCCTAGTCTGACAATTGTAGAGAGTCTGGAATGAGAAACAGTTTTACGTTTAAACTTAGCAAAGCCTTGCTCCTTTATGTTTCCCCTAAGTTTCACTTGAAAACTAAACAAGTTCATTAGGTACTTTTCCCATTTATCACATTACTACAGGTGAAGTGTTGATAAACTTTCCACCATGACGTAACAAGAGCTCTTGACTTTCAGCTTCCAGTATCATTTTCTTTACTTTTCTTAAGACTTCACTAATAGCCTCTTTGAGGGTCCTAAGATTTTAGTTACCCATATACCACTCTCAAGATTCTCCTCGAGACCCATCATGTCTCCACGAAGAGTGTCTTCATGGCCCTTCCAACTCTATTACTGAGTCCCAAAGCCACTTGCACACATTTGAGATTTTTCTTATGTTTCTCTTCACTTCAGTACAAAATATATTCCTATTATTATGATTAAACGCTTATTTACCCCAAAACTTACTGGCATAAAACAATCAGTTATTGTGCTCATGGAATTGTGACAGGACACTGCAAAGATGGCCTGCCGCTGCTCCATGGTTTCCTAGACATCAGAAGGAAGACTCCAAGGCTGGAGGGAATAGTCACTGAAGGCTCAGAAGTCTTAACTGTTGTTTAAGAGTTAATCTTGAGGTTTCCCTGGTGGCGCAGTGGTTGAGAGTCCGCCTGCCAATGCAAGGGACACGGGTTCGTGCCCTGGTCCGGGAAGATCCCACATGCCGCGGAGCGGCTGGCCCCGTGAGCCATGGCCGCTAGGCCTGTGCGTCCGGAGCCTGTGCTCCGCAACGGGAGAGGCCACAACAGTAAGAGGCCCGTGTACCGCAAAAAAAAAAAAAGAGTTAATCTTGGGCTATTACCAAGGACACCAGCACATGGCTCTTCCACATGTCTTGTACTTCCTCACAACATGTTTCATGGATTCTCGAGAAAGAGCAAGGCCAGGCAGAAGCCACATGCCCTTTAATGAATGAGTCCTTTTATGGAAGTAGACTCAATGCCATGTCTGCCATTATCTATTTGGTTGAATTACAGAAGTCCACGCAGGTTAAAGGTGAGAGAAGAAAGACATCACCCATGATGGAATGGTGTCTGTCTCATACTGTAAAAATAGCACGTGGGATGGAAAATACGGAGACGTGGCCATTATGGAAAGTCCAATCTGTTACAGCAAGCTTGGAGATCTGTTTGATTAGGAACAATTTTATGTCTATAGACTGTAATCTATAAAAATCTATAAAATTTTTTTTTTTTTTTTTTTTTTTTTTTCTGTACGTAAACCTCTCCCTATTCATAAAGGTGGGACATGGTAGACTCACTGTCATCACTGTTCCACTGCAGTTCTAAAATTAAAACATCTGGGCTTC
>NW_020841032.1:0-2245 GCF_003676395.1 Aethalodelphis obliquidens | reverse complement strand
GTGCTCTGGGCCGCCTGCTGGGAGGTTCCAACTGCTGGATTCCTCACCTTTCTTATTTTTGGGCCCTCTGTTGTGAGGCTCCTCCTGCCTGCCTCACTCCCAGCCCCTTGGTGATGGGTGTCCTATGGTTTGAAGCCACATGTTCTGGGTTCCTCACCTTTAGATGATGTGGCCCTACTCATGTGAGGACACTCCTGCCTGGTTCCAATCCATTTGGTGATGTGGGCCCTCTGGTGCGAGTCTGATCCTGACTGGGTTCGTCACACTTCTCTGAGGTGGGCCCTCTGCTGTGAGGTCATTCGTGCCTGGTTGGCACACATCGCCTTGGCGACGTCAGCCCTCTGGTGGCAGTTGGAGCCTGCTGGGAGCCTCCTTCCCTTGGTGATGAGGGTCCTCTGGCATCAGGCCCTAACTGCTGGTCTCCCAAAATTTTCTGATACGTTCTCAGTGGTGCGAGGACACTCCTACCAGATTTATATCCCCATGGGGATGTGGGCCTCCTGCTCTGAGGTCCCAATGGCTGGGTTGCTCAGTTTCATGACATGGGCCCTCTTCTGTGAGTTCACTGTGGCCTGGATCCCATAGCCTTGGTGCTCTGGGCCGCCTGCTGGGAGGTTCCAACTGCTGGATTCCTCACTTTTTTATTCTATGGGCCCAGTGTTGTGAGGCTACTCCTGCCTGCCTCACTCCGAGGCCCTTGGTGATGTGGGTCCTCTGGTTTGAGGACACATGTGCTGAGTACCTCACCTTTTGATGATGTGGCCCCACTGGTGTGAAGACACTCCTGCCTGGTTCCCATCCCCTTGGAGATGTGGGCCCTCTGGTGAGAGTCTGATGTTGGCTGGGATTCTCACCCTTCTGTGAGGTGGGACCTCTGCTGTGAGGTAACTCCTGCCTGACTTGTTCACGTTGCCTTGGCAACGTGAGCCCTCAGGTGGCAGTTGGAGCCTGCTGGGAATCTCCTCCCCTCGGTTATGAGAGCTCTGGATAAAACACATATGCCCTTTTTTGCCAAGTGCATTATTTTCCAAGTTCTATCTCTTTTCCTATGCTTTAAGAGTGACACCCGTGTACCTTCTGAAATCGGTTTCCAGCAATTCTGCCCCGCATTCAAGTCCTCTTCGCAGCCTTACTTCAGTATAATTTTGGATGATACCTGTCATTTATAACTCTGCAGGTTTGTGAATTACAGTGCCCCTGAGCTCCTTTCTTCAACTCGCTTTCTTGTGAGCTGGCCGCAACACCGCAGGATGGCTTCAGGCCCTAGTGTGGTTCCGGCACGGCATGCTGAGCCTTTGGTTAATTCCTCTTCCTGGTGGGAAATGAGAGTTAAATTTGTCCGTCCAGACACCTCCAGCTAGTCTCTCATTGGTTCTCCCTATTCCTGTTCATTTTCCGCAGAAATTGCAAACTGGGTCAAACAGGAGGTTAAAGGCACTGACTCTCCAAGTGGGGAGAGTGTTAGTAAAGCGTCTGGAATGTTGCACCCGAGTACCAGGGGACGAAAACTGAGACACATTTGAACACGTTTCCCGATCACACGGTTGATGATACTCTGGGTTCCACATGCATGTTTTAGCTGAAGGAAGAATCCCTTAAACCTGGAGAGTTGAGACCCATGGAATGGGTACCATGCAATATGACTTCAAAGGGTCTGCATTTGCTCACTGAACCTCACCAATCCTATCACTGCTGTGCTTATGCCACTGTACACACGCTGGATTCTCTTTCGGAGACATATAAATCCATAGGTTTTAAGAATCTTACTAGTCAGGTATATTCTTAGGCATTTAATATGGGGTGTTGTGACCTCTTCGATGAGCAAGGAGTAGCTCTTGTCTATTCCATATTTGGCTTATGGAACGGTATCTGTGCCAATTTTAATCTCTGGTTTCCTGAGCACCCCAACTCACATTTCCCCTTAAGCAAGCATAAGTTGGTTTTCTAAATTTGAGACCCTGTTCTGTTTTGCAATTCAGTTCCTGTGTAGCCAAGTTTACATTCCGTGTATTAGTGATATCTTATGATGTTTCTTTTTCTGTGTGACTTATTTCAGTTAGAATCATCGTACCTGAATCCACTCATTATGCTGCTACGGGCCTGATGACATAGATTTCATTGCTGAGTGATACTGCATTGTACGTAAGTACCACAAGTTCTTTATCCATTTTTCACTTTCTGCGATGTTGAACTTGTAGTGTAAACGAGGTTCTTGTAAACAGAGGCGTCCCAAACTTTGGGGTGG
>NW_020841031.1:0-2245 GCF_003676395.1 Aethalodelphis obliquidens | reverse complement strand
CCCATAAGTTTATGTCACATTACTTCTTGTTCGTTGTTTGAATTTTTTTAATCAGGGTAATGATTAGAATATTGTTTGTCCTAGGTGACACAATCTGGTTCATTTGTACATTATATTTATATATATATGTATATGTATATGTGTATAGATATAGATATATAGATATAGATATATAGATATAGCTGTGCAGATCCTCCTCCCATGTAAATTATTGAAGAGTGTCCCGTAGACCTCCGTTTCTATACGGCCGGTCTTTTTGACATACGTATTTAATACGCATTTGTACACGTACGGTAAACCTGGTCTTAATTTATCCATTCCCTCCACCTTTCCTTTTAGATAAGCATAATTTGTTTTCTAAGTCTGTGAGTGTCTTTCTCTGTGGAAATATGTTCATTGGGGTCAGTTGTTAGATAACGCCTATAAGTGATATCATAGGATATGTATTTTGCTTTCCGACTTACCTCACGTTCTGTGATGATCTCTAGGCTCATCTATGGTGTCTCAAAGAGCAGTGTTTCATTGTTTTCCAAGGTTAATATTCCATTGTGTACATGGACCACTTCTTCTTTATCAATTCATCTGTTGATGGACATTTTGGTTGCTTCCGTATCTTGGCTATCGTGAAAGTGGCTGCAGTGCAGCTGTTGCAGCCTCTGTCTTCTCGATTCTGGTCTTCTCAGGTGAGAGGCCCAACATTGGCCCTGCTGGATGGAATGGTGGCTCGGTTTTACATTTCTTTTGTGTGTGTGTGTGTGTGGTACGATGGCCCCTCACTGTTGCGGCCTTTCCCGTTGCGGAGCACAGGCTCCGGACGCGCATGCTCAGCGGCTATGCCTCACGGGCCTAGCCACTCTGCGGCATGTGGGTTCTTCCCGGACTGGGGCACGAACCCGTGTCCGCTGCATCGGAAGGTGGACTCTCAACCACTGCACCACCAGGGAAGCCCCAGTTTTTACTTTTAAACGAGGTCCTTTCTGTTCTCATTATTGGCTGTAACCACTTTACATCTCACCAGCAGCTAGAGAGTACACAGTTCTCTAAAACCCTTTCAGCATGTATTGTTTGTAGCCCTTTTGCTGATGGTAGTTGACGTGTGTGAGGTGAAACCTTTTTGTAGATTAGACTTGCATGAGTCTAATAATTCCTGATGTTGAGCTTTTATCCATTTTCCTTTCTTTTGAAGAAGAGTGTGCAAACTTATCTCTTCATACTATCTCCTTTAAACATTTGCATGTCTTGAATATTTTTGGTCATTCCCTAGCTCCGGACATTTTTTGAGGGCAGGTGTCCTTTACAGCCCTGAGTCTGTGAATGTTAAGTGACCATTAGCAGTGGGTTTAAAGCCGCTCTTGCCGCAAACGGCCACAAGGTGGCAGCATTTCTACATTTCCAACTCTGGGTTTTTGAGCAACAGAGCCTTCCTGGAAATCCTGTTAGTAGGCTGCAAATTAGGGTGGAATGTGCCAGGGCAAACCCCCAAGAGCTGATATCTCCTTACTCCCTGTTTGTTTTTTAAATTTAATTTTTATTTAGTATCAGAGTAAATTTGATAAAAATGTTGTGTGTGTTCTAGGTGTACAGAATCTGGTTCATTTTATGTATGTATCGATCTATTCATCTTTGGATCCTTTTCCATGTAGGTTATTACGGAATGTTGAGTAGACCTCTCTTGGTATTCCGTAGGTATTTGGTGATTATATATTTCATGTGTATTAGTACATGTCTGTTAATCCCCATATCCAAATTCATACCTTCCTTACACCTTTCCATATGATTAAACATAATTTGGTTTTCTGAATCTATGAGTGTCCTTCTCTTGGAAAATATTTCATGGGTATCAATTTTTAGGTAACACCTATAATTGATGTCATAGGATATCTGTGTTTTGGTTTCTTTCTTACTTCAAGTTGGGTGATTATCTCTAGATCCTTCTATGGTGGTGCCAATCGCACTGTTCCATGCTTTTCCATGGCTAATATTCCATTGTGTACACGGACCACTTCTTCTTGGTGCATTTTTCTGTTGATGGACATTTTGGTTTCTTCCAAGTCTTGGCTATGGTACATGTTGCTGCAGTGCAGGATTGCCAGCCTGTGTCTCTTTGATTCTGGTCTACCCAGGTGATAGGCCCATCAGTGATCCTACCAGATCACATGGTAGCTCAATTTTTACCTTTAAACACACCTCCATTCTGTTTTCAGTACTGTCTGTTACCAGGTGACATCCCACCAGCAGCTAGAGG
>NW_020841030.1:0-2246 GCF_003676395.1 Aethalodelphis obliquidens | reverse complement strand
AGCCTTCTCCGTAACCTGGGCCGTAAGCCTGTCCCGTTGTCGTGCCCAGACCTGCCCCCTCCACGGTCCCCGTTCCCTCCCCCTGTGCCGTCCCCCGCCACGTCCTCGGACCCTCGCCCTGTGCCGTGCCCTGCCCTGCCCCCTCCACGGTCCCCGTTCCCTCCCCCTGTGCCGTCCCGTGAGAGGTCCTCGGACCCTCCCCCTCTGTCGTGCCCTGCCCCCTCCACGGTCCCCCGCCACGTCCTCGGACCCTCCCCCTGTGTCCTGTCGTGCCCTGACCTGGACCCTAAAGCGTCCCCGTTCCCTCACCCTCACCCTCGCCCACACACTGACCCGCAGCCTTACGGGAACCCGTCCAGGAATCCGAACACGTACGCTAACGACACTCACCCGTCCTGGTTTGTCCAGGCTCTTGCTCCTACTTGCCCAATCGCAAAGCAACCATTTCTCACCACTATTCTCATATCCATTGAGGCAGGTATTCGAAGAAGTCGAGTGTGTTGGGGTGCGTGTGTTGGAATGCATGCAAAGGAGACCGAGAGGTCCCTTCGTGGGATTCAGAGGGACTCCATGTAAGTCTGGGGTCCAGGAGCCAAGGTCCCGTCGTACCAAACGGCTGCTTGGCTGCTTCAGTGTGTGAGTGAGTGAGTGTAGGCCTGGGGCTCTTCGCCAAGGGATAGTGGGGATAGTGGGCATAGAGTCCCTCAGGTGGCTCTCCCTCCTATGCTTGACTTCTCCTGTGAGTGAGGAGTGCCTACTGTGGAGCCATGGATCAAGTCAATGCTTCCTTCCTACAGAGAATTCTGGAGTTCTCTCTCTTCCTCGAGGACCAGAACAGCAGAAAAGCCTTTCTGTTTCTGTTTCTGTTTCTGTTTCCAACCAGATTCTGTGTGCCGAGTGCTCTGGGATCCAGCCTAGGACCTACCTGTACATAGAGAGAGCTTCACGTCTGCACTGCTGCACAGGTAAGGGAAATCGCCTCCTGCTTTCAGGCGAGCCCTCCCTCCGGGCATGAGGATCCAGTGTGGACATTTCTTCTGTAGCTTCCGTGGAAAGTGCACTCTGGGCAAACCCCTGGAAGAGAACACGAGGCCCACAGTGTGTGTGTGATTGATTGCAATGTGTTCTTTGCATGTTCCGCAAAGGGCCGCCCCCCCGCCCACACCTTCCGCTAACCCCTCCTCTCATCCTATCCCGTACACTAGCTCACTCACACGAAGCCGTCCCCTAACAAACAAACACGTCCCCTAACCCGTTGTCATCCCCTGAGCTGTCCCCTCAACCCTACCCGAACCCGGAACCTAAAACGCAACGTCAGCCTAACCCATTGTCGGACCCTCAACTGGACCCTACACCATACCCGTTCCCTTACCCTAACCCGCAACAGAACCCTAAGCAGAACCCTTCCCCTCATCCCAATTCCTACACTCACACCAGCATGTCCCCTAAAGCAAGCCTGATCCCGAACCCGTCCCCTAACTGGAACCCTTCCCCTTCCCCTTCCCCGAACCCATCCCCTAACCCTTCCCCTCACTTGGATCCGAATCTGGACCTTCAACCGTACCCATTCCCGAACCGTAACCCTCATCCTAACCCCCACACTAACTAACAAACACTACCCCGTAGCCTCAAACGGCCCCTCATCCTAACCCATTGTCGTCCCCGTTCCCTAACCCTACTCCGAACCCGTCCACTCACAGTAGCCCGTAGTCTAACAGTACCCGACACCTAACCCATTGTCGGACCCTAACCTGTCCCCTCCACCGAGCCCGATCCCTAACCCTAACCCTAACCCGTCCCCTAAGCCGAAACCCTCCACTAACAAACACTTACCCTCCCCGTAATCCGTTGGCGTACCCTAACGCTAACCCTAGTCCTTACCCTAACCAATAGACTTCATACTACCCCAGACCCTAACCCGGCCCCTAGCCCCAATCCCTTGTTGGACCCGAAACCGTCCACTGAACCGGCCCTCTTCCCTCATCCTAAGCAGAACCCTCCACCGTACGCTAACCCAGACACGAACACTCATCTGTACCCTAACACGTACCCTGAAGCAAGCGTCCCCGTCCCCTAACGAGGACTCGAAGCCTAACTCGTTGTCGTACCCGGACCTGGACCCGAAACCTGACCTGTTCCCGAACCCTAAACCCACCCCAAAGCCCTTCCCCTAACTCACTCACTCGTACCGTACCCTCCTCCTACTCTGTACACTAACCCGCACCCTAACACACACACACATACCC